>NC_139684.1:29856980-30006980 GCF_964106915.1 Podarcis gaigeae
TGTGCATGTGAAGGAATTCTAAAAATGCTAAATTTGCCCTTACTGAATAATGCCATGAAAGTTTATAATGATAAGGAGAAATACGTTATGCGTGTCAGTTTGGAAGATGACAGCTGTGTGAATGACAGATGTCCATGCCAGGAGGAATCTGTGCTCTTATTCTTTCTTCCTGCCCCAAGATTGCTTTTAAAGGGCTTATTTTGCTTTTCTGCTTTTCGGAAAAACAAACAACCCTTGATATAAGGCAGCAATAACATTCTAATGAAATGGAGCATGAACCTAGAATGTGGGTGGCTACATGCCATCTTTGAAATTCTGTTGGACTTCAGCTTCCACCATCCCTGACTCTGGGCCATGATGTCAGGGGCTGATGGGAGTTGGAATCCAACAGCATTGGGAGGTCCCCCACTCCTGACCTAGAGTCAGGTACAGAGCAACAGATAGCACCCATAGCCCTTGAATCAAGATTGCAGAGTACATAAGGCCAGCCAAGTTCTTCTGGCACCTAAAGCAGAAGGTGGAGTGCCCCCTACCTTCTCGGCAGTGAAAATGCAAAAATAAATTAAATAGCTGATCCTTTGTTTCCCTTTCATGACACCCCATAATGCCAAGTCTGGTCCTAGAATTGTCAGTTGAATGGTAGAGTTTTCTCTAAAGACATATCATTCATTTCAACAATTTAAATGCTGCTTCTACTGCAGTATCCAAGCAATGATATAGAGGCTTAGTTTAGGAAAGTGGTTTTCTGCCTTTGTTGTTTTAGGAAATCCATGGTTCTCCGGAAGCTTAACCAATGCTCTTGGGTGGGAAGACCAGCACTGGTGACTAAGCTTTCACCAAAAGAAGTTTTTTCCCTACCATTATTAATATAACCTGCAATCTGGACTGTCCCACAAGGAGCGTTCATGAGTTCTCCTCAGGCAGAACTTCAGTTTAAGGCTCAGACATCTGACACCATGCCAGGTTATAACAGAGAAGAGAACAGGTAAAAAAGTGCACCCAGTGGAACAACAGCTTTCTTGCTAAGAGCAATCTACTTCAGGAGGCCCCAAAGCCATGACCCTCCAGATTTTGCTGATCTTGACCATTTGCCATGCTTTCTGGGGCTGATGGAGGGCTACAGGTTAGCCATCTCTGGACTAAATTGATAAACAGCAGTGATGACCGTCTCAGTCTTGGACACAGTGCCATATATAAACTTCCAATTGCACAATTCCCAGTTCATTCAGGGCTATGGCAAGGCCAATGGCCAGCTCCTCCAGAGTGCTTGCCTACTGTGTCATGCACACATTGCATGCATGCAACATTCTAGCCACTAGACCAGGGGTTGGCAATGTGCAGTCCATGGGCTGGAAGTGGCCCATAGAGGCCGTTTAACTGGCCCACGAGCTGCCCCAGAACTGAGCCGCCTGCTCGCGAGTCCTGGTGCGCTGTGCTAAACTGGTGCAGCATGGCGCAGGGACTTGCTTCTGAGGCACCAGAAATCGTTTTTGCATGGGACCAATCCGGCCCAGGCAAGGTAAACCTTGCTGACCCCTGCACTGGCTCTTCATGAAACCCAAGGTGGTGTCCATGTACCTATCCAGGTACTGATCATCCCTTGCTCTCAGGAACTGGAGTCAGGAGCAAGTCAACAATAAATCACACGGTGTCAGTGAAGTTAACTGTTTACTCAAGGAAACATGGTTGACTCAGGAGTCCAGGACTAGTGAGCACAGCAACTCATCCTGGTAGATCTTGCCACAGTAGTGGAGACTACAGGTCCCCGCCTGCCCACAGTTGCCTAAGTCTCCTATTCCTCCTCCTCCTCCAGGTCCTTCCCAAGCAATCTGAGACTTTGTTTCTATGTCTGTCTTTGCTCTGCCCTCTTCATACCTCTTACGGTTTTGGGAGACCAGGGGGAGGAGAATTGGTCACAGGAGGAGTGGGAGACCACCTGGCTTCTTCAGCAGCCTATCTTATCTTTGCCTCTTGGCTACCCTCTTCTCCAGCCTCTGCTTCTACCTTTGCTTCTGGACTGCCCTGTCACAGACTCCTCCTGCTCACTAAACCGTGTTACCTCTTCAGTTTCTGACACCTCCTCCTTCTCCCAGTATTCTCCTTCTTCTCCCTCTGACCACTCATTGTCATCCCACCACCAGTCCCCTTGCTCAGAACCCTTTCCCCTTGCTGGTTCCCTAGCTGGTGCCTCCCACCACTTTTCTGCATCCAGCCAGTCCCTGACACTTGTTCGCTTAGTTTGCTCATCAAGGTGGTGGAATTATGTACCTTCAGTTCATATAGATGTGCTTGGGGACAAAGCCTGTTTAACAATTACAGGTTTTGTTGGAATGTAGGAACCTCCTTGATGAATCAGAGATCCACGGCCCACCTGGTCCGACACCCGGTTGTCAACATCAGCCAGTATGAAGTCACTAAGAAGCCACACTTCTCCATTATCTCCTGAGACAGACGGATGCCAACTGTACCGAGTGCTATAAATGGTTGATGTGAATGTGGCTTAATAGTCATTGATAGACCTGACCTACATTTCTACTTATCTCTACCCAACTAAATTGGGCTTGAACCCGTGATCTTCATATACGTAGCCAGCAAGGATATTGCTCACTTTAATGGCTCACACTTGCTTGGGAGAGTGTGCATACCTAGATGTACTATCTTCTTCCTAAATCCTGTTTTGTAGGGTGTGACTGAAAGCATATTCTAGGACTGAGGTTTGGCAAAGATGAAAGTTTTCAGCTGATCTTGAGTCATCCCAATGAGCTATTTTGGGATTTCTCTGGAGCAAGCAATTCTGCATTGAAACATAATACCAAATGCCTCCTATTCCAGTACTCTGAAATGACATGGGAATGCTTTGGGGATAATGTGGAGCAAAGAAAGGAAATCCAACATACACTCAACGCTTATCCGTTAACTAGTGAAACACTCATGGAATGAAACACAATGTGATTATAAAGGTAGGCTGAAGTTGTGGTGGCCACTGCATATTTATCATTGACCCTTCACTTATAGGCCTTGTGGAGCCTGACATGCTTAGTTTGTTGGTTGCTGCACAGGCAAATTGTTCTGGGATGAGAATGGGCATTGGATTCATGGAAGCTGATTCACAAAATGCCTTCCTAAAGCACAAGAAAGTTGTGATATCCTTGCAGCTCCCCGGACGAAGGGCATTTGTGGGTGCTTCCCTCATAGTGTCTCACAGCCTACTGCTGTGGGAGTGCATTCAAATCCTGCCTGTGGGTTTCACAATAGGGCATTTAGTTGGTCACTGTGTGAACAGGATGCTGGACTAGATAGGCCTGCTTTGGGCTGATCCTGCAGGGCTCTTCTTATGTTCTTAATATTTCCTGCTCACTTATACCACCCAAGAGACAAAAGAGTTCAGAAAGAGAAGGTGGGCAGACTCACAAGGCAGGCATTGTGTGGAATATCTCTTTCTATAAGAGAATTCCAATGGCCTTCTGCAGACATCATGTGTAACTATGGCTCTGGGCTATGTCTGAATATTTCAAAACATGGGGGGAAATTGTCTGGAAACCAGGATATGAATGCAGGATGCAATGTGAGTTTTTGAATGTTCTTATAAAGTATTCCTTCATGCAGCACATAGCTGAACTGCGGAACTCTCTCCTACAGGAGGCAGTGATAGCCACCAACTTGGATGGCTTTAAAAGAGGACTGGACAAATCCATAGAGGAAAAGGTTATCAATACCTACTAGCCATGATGACTATACTTTGCCCCAGAGTCAACAGCAGTACAGTGGTACCTGGGGTTACAGATGCTTCAGGTTACAGACTCCGCTAACCCAGAAATAATACCTCGGGTTAAGAACTTTGCTTCAGGAGGAGAACAGAAATCGTGCTCCTGCGTGCTCCTGCGGTGCAGCAGCAGGAGGAGGCCCCATTAGCTAAAGTGGTGCTTCAGGTTAAGAACAGTTTCAGCTTAAAAACAGACCTCCAGAACGAATTAAGTTCTTAACCCGAGGTACCACTGTAATGATTCTGAATGCCAATTGCTAGGAGCCGCAGGAGGGGAGAGTGCCCTTGTGCTCAGGGCCTGCTTGTAGGTATTGCAGAAGAGGCATCTGGCTGGCCAATGTGAGAACAGGATGCTGGACTAGATGGGTCCCTTTTTGCCCAATCCAGCAGGACTCTTGTTAAGTCTTCAAACAGCAGGCTTTTCTTCTGTTCTTAAACCATGGTTTGCATTAACCATAATTAAGGCCACTGCTTTTTTCTTCTTCTGGTGGTACTCACCAGTCCGCAATACCAGCACACATTTTCTTTTCTTTTCAAATATTGGCTTCTAAAGGGAGCGTGTGAAGAGGGCCCCTTGGCATTGCCATCCCTGGTGGTGGCAATTCCTCCTTGTTCTCGTCCTGTGGCAGCACAGCTTCAGGAAGCTGCTGGGCTGCCGCTGCACCCATCACCGCCAGCTCCAAGGCTGGAGGAAAGCTCTTAGTGGGCAACAGGCAGGCTGGGTCCATGGGGGCAGTGGCAGTAGCAGCTGGGCCAGGCAGCACCAAGAGGACTCTGGCTTCCTCAAAGGCCTCACTGACAGTGTAGAGGTGGGAGGCCACGTCTCCCGGCAACAGGAAACTCAGCTCCAGGAGCTCAGCAGGCCTTTGTCCCACACTGAGCCCAACGTGCAGCGTGGCCTGTCTGGCAGCAGCCAGTCAGCTGAGAAGGGTATTTCATGGTGAGCACCAGCACTGTTGTTTTTTTGTTTAAAAATATAGGCACTGATAAGGCAATTCTTTTCTGCTTGCTGTCCAGCAAGCAGCTTTTGCTGGTATCTCCTTATACTAGCTTCCTGAGGGGGAGCCACACATAAAACTGTGGTTCAATGCAGTTTTGAGATTTTTAACTGGGGACAGGGCGGCAAATCATGGTTAGCCATAGTTATAAGTTACGTCTGTGCTAGTCTTCTGTATGTGTATACTCCTCTCGCATGAACGTATCAATCGGCTCCTTTACAGGAGATGTTTAAAAGCTGGCACCGTGCCCCTTTCAACCTGGAAAGATCTTGACAATAAAGATGCAGTCTATGAATGAGCCGAACTGTATGCTTTCTTCAACAAAATCGTAGGCGGCACATGTCTCCCCCCTCAACACAATCACTGGAGAAAGCACCCACAATGCATACAGCTCTAAGACAAAACTCTTCACGCAGTCCCTATTTCCCTCTCAAGTGTCTGTTCCTGTTTCTTTCCAGCCCGTATTAAGTTAACCTGAAAAAGGTTCAGTCCCTTTGTTTCAATGACTTGTGAGATGATGTCGCTGCTCACATTTCACTTTGCTTCACTTAAATTGCCAATCATGGATCTAGCCTTCTATCTGCTGTCAGCTCAGCTTGGATTATCACCTCGGATGCAAGAGGGGGTGGTGGAGTGTGTGTGTGTGTGTGTGTTGGAGGGGGGGGGTGTCTCGGCGTTTTGATGATGCGGTGAGCACTTCCTCCCCCACCCTCCAAGCTCCCCCTCCCCACATCCCACTTTGCAAAATCACATTATTCTAATGAGGATGCAAATGAAAAGAAAAGCTGTGGGAAATGGCTGGAGATGAGTGGCTTGTCAAAAATGTTTTGCATGAGAGTGGGGAAGGAAGCAGGGCCACTCAATGGGATAATGCACTTCTTGCGCTGCGCATGGGCTTCTCCTTAGACCCCTGTGGTACATGGCCAGGTAAGAAGGCAGCCATTTGTCCCAACACAGAGAAAAAACACACTTACCTGGTTCTCATGTAGAGACTTCAGTCACCTTAGCTTTATTTGAAGACCTTGGCCACCATGGGCATGATTCTTTTTCCATATATATATATATATATGAGGAAAAACTCAAGTTAACTTCATGAAGTGTTGAAAGTATACACATCTTCCCAATATTACACACATTACATGGTTAAACTATGGAACTTGCTCCCTCAGGAGGCAAAGATGGCCACCAACATGGATGGCTTTAAATGAGGATTAGATGAATTCATGCTGGGGGAGAAGGCTCTGCCTCCACAGCTTGAGAAAATAATGCTTCGGAATACTGATGATTTGGTTGGGTAAACCCTACACAAATCTTGAGTTGGAGCCCAAAGACAGTTGGACGGTGCTTTGCACATCTCCTCCTGCAACTCCTGCAGCCAAGCTGTTGCTAAATGTATTGCTCTGCTTTCCTTTGGATCACATCAGCAAGGACAAGGGTGAGGTCTTGTTGTCTTGGCAGCTCAACACTTCCATACACAATGCCCAGACTTGTGACTTGGGGAGGTTTCTTCAGTGCAGTTAACACAGTGGTTTGATGGCACTCTTTGAGGTGCACTCCATTGTCTCTTGAGACAGACGGATGTCAACAAGATTTATTTTCTATACTGCTTAATATATTGAAAAAAATATTCCTAAGTGGTGTACAAAAGACTGAATCAAGAAGAAAGAACTTTTTTTAAAAAAAAACTAAAATACATATGGTTACATATAAAAATGTTACATTAATACAAAGTTACAAACACACTCATTTTCCCTCTGACACACCCTCCTTCTCAGCCTCTGGTTTCTCACCCAGGATCCAAACAAACAAATATTTGCTAAGAAATGTAATTACCACATAAAATTATTCTAAAAGCTTGGGGGTGAGGAAAAAACACCATATAAAAAGGGGGAATGAAGAATGCAAAAATGACAATAGATACATAGGACATCAAAAACCTGGAGGAGAAAGTCAAACTGTTACCTAACACTAAACATATGACAGTGAATGAGCCAGGTGGGCCTCACCAGGGAGAGTGCTCTGCAAATGGGAAGGTATAAAACAGCAGAGGCTAGACTATCAAGCCAGTAAAGTTTTCACTCGAAAGCATAGCCTAAGAATGGCTTGCAGCTGCATCAGGCCAATGTCCCACCTAGGCCAGCATCCTAGTCTCACATAGCCATCACAGGGCCGGATTTAGGTTTGATGAGGCCCTAAGCTACTGAAGGTAATGGGCCCTTTATATGTCCAGCTGTCCTTTGTCAACAACAAATTGTTGCTGTTTTTGTATTGAATATATGCTATATGGCAAGGTATCTAAAGCCATTTGAACATAACAAAATATGTATTTTATCTAAGTAATACACAACACAAAACACTGTTGCTGTATGTAGGTTTTATTTTATTTTTTATCTTATATTTTGGAAATGTACATCCAGGTTTTTTCCTTTAATTTTTTTTGGGCCCCCCAAGAGAGTGGGGCCCTAAGCTATAGCTTGTTTAGCTTATACGTAAATCCGGCACTGAGCCATCATGACTAGTAGCCATTGGTGACTTCTACCCTTGGTGAGCTTGTCTACTTTGCGTAATCCAAGTTTGGCACAATTGCTACATCTTCTGGGGTGTTCTAAGTGTTCAAGAGGAACACTTAAAAAGGAAAAAAAAAACATCCTAAAGGTTGGACTGCTTTGCCTTGATGCAAATGATGGAAAATGAGACACCCATTATTCAAAACTGAAAACAGAAGGACCAGGTAAGGAAAGATGAAAACAAAATCCTCCTCCTAGGAAGAGGACTACTTCATCTTTTAAACTGATGACATTATAAAATTAAAATCTAAGTGCTGTGAAGAGCTAGTGGAGGTGAGAAGTCAACTGAGGACTTGTCTGATGGCATCAGGCAAGACGATCTTGGGAGGAAGACGAAATAATCCTCAGTGATAGTGATGCAGGAACCATGGAAAGATAAACTTTAATTATATTAAAATTTGATATTCCTTTCAAGTACCTACTTGGGCTGTTATTGATCCATTGTAATGGCTTAGAAGTATAAGATGACATCTCAGATCTCCTTACACAGGTCTCCTTAGGATATCCTACAGACTGTCTGTCTGTTAACAGTGTGGCGGCTATTTATTTTGGCAGAAAACACACCTCAGCCTCTGCTGACCCTTTCAAAACATTTGCTGTTTTTGTGTTTGTCACGAACTGGTGTATTTCCTCCTACCTTGAGTCAGAAAATTCAGAATCTCCATCTGAACAAAGAACCTCACATGCAAAAGACCCCATCAGTACTGACGCTCTCTTGGCTCTGAAAGAATCACCTGTGTTGACGAGTTTTCCCCTGAACCTGAATATTCCTATCTAATTGTTTTAATTGTTTCTGCAACTGTTTCTTTGTTATCTTCTTTTTTAAAAAAACAACAACACACACACAAAACCCACAACCAAACAGGTTTGTTTTGTTGCATATTTCCATTATGAATTTTTAACCTTTCAATGGGATTGTTATATTGCATATTTTAATTATGCATAAATATCTTATAATTGACTTTTATACTTGTAAACCACTCTGGAGCCATTTTGACTTGTTAACGGTAATCAATCAATCAATCAATCAATCACAATGACAACATGGTGAATGGGGGCCAGGGAAAAGACTTTGTCTGTGGCAGTCCCTAAATTGTGAAATTCCCCACAGAGATGAGTTCACCATTTTCACTGTAACCTCTTTACCTTGGCCTTTGATAGTTGATACTTTATGAGAGAGCAGCATACAAATACTTTTAAAATTAAAATTAAATAAATAAAACATTGTCGGGGGGGAGTGAATCTGTTGCTGAATCTATACTGTTTCTGTTTTAGCTGGAAAGGTTTTACCTCTTTTAATAATTTAAATTGTTTTACTTCCGTTTGTAACTGCATTTCTGCATTTCCATTGGGTCATTTGTCTCCAACAAAAGTGGCTTGCTTTGAAAGGAATGGACCAAGTGTCAGGGAGGTAGTAAAGGTAAAGGGTAAAGGGACCCATGACCATTAGGTCCAGTCGTGACTGACTCTGGGGTTGCAGCTCTCATCTCGCTTTATTGGCCGAGGGAGCCGGCGTACAGCTTACAGGTCATGTGGCCAGCATGACTAAGCCGCTTCTGGCGAACTAGAGCAGCGCACGGAAAAGCCATTTACCTTCCCGCCGGAGCGGTACCTATTTATCTACTTGCACTTTGATGTGCTTTTGAACTGCTAGGTTGGCAGGAGCAGGGAGGTAGTGGCCTATATTAATTAATGGACAAAGTGGCAAATGTTTTTTTTTCCCTTCTCCCTCTAGTGTTAACACTTTAAAAAAAAATCTTGCCAGGCTCTGATGAACAAACCAAGAAGAGAGAGACATGTTTAATTTCAGCTGGGGTAGATGAAAGCATCTGGTTGTGCTGCTGCAGATACACCAATTTCTTCTCTCTACACTCCCCTGATATCAAAGCATCAATTTCAGTTTCACTCAGTATATCATATCCCCCCCCCCCCAATCTTACGTTCAGTTCTCTGTAAAGTTAAAATTTAGGGAGGTTTGCCTATACATGCATCATATTCCTCTGCCCACCCCCACTCCTTAGAAACACTCTCTTGTTAGAAGAAGCCACATTTTCTTAAGGAAGAGGATAACTCTTTAGGGCCAGCTGATTACATGCAAGCATATGTAATAGCACCCCTAATTGCAAGGCGGACCTTTGGGGGTGGACATTTTGAAGAGCTGAGACCTGATCAGCAGGGCCTTCCCACCCAGGAGGCAAGGTGAGGGGACTGCCTCAGGCAGCAGGATGCACAGGGGCAGCAGATGTAGATCACTATCTCTCCCTTGTTTCTGATGTAGATCTTCAATGACCCCTTACTCCATGGCAGGGAGGAGGACGCCATTTTGTGGTTTGCCTCAGCTACCAAAATGTTTTGGGACAGCTCTCCTGATCAGACAAATTGATTAGTTGCTACTGTTGTTACTGATTGTGACTTAGTGATTTGTCGTGACTTTCTGTGTTGTTATGGTGTGTGCAATTTCATTCGGGGCCATCTTTACCCAGGGGTGCAAGGGGTGCAGGGCACCCGGGTGCCAAATTCGGGGGGGGGGGGGCGCCAGGCACCCGTCGCTGAAGTCACCTAAGCTCTTCACGATCTACCTGTTATGAAATATTAAATAATTTTGATCAAGCTAGAAAAACAAAACACATATATGCCTAGGTATTACCAAAATGTATACCTACTGTTTCACTAAAGGACTTTCGACTTTGTGTGCTCATTTACCAAAGTTGTGCTGCGCCAATGGCAGCACTTGTCATTCAACTGCAGCGTTTGTCAGACTCAACGATGGCGCTTGTCATTCTCAACGGTGCCATGCATGCAAAATTAACTAAATTTGGGGGTGCTGGGCAGATCTTTGCACCCCGGCGGCGCATATGCTAAAGACAGCCCTGAATTCATGTAGTTGTAAAAAAGAAAAAGAAAAATGTAATTTGTTTGTTGTAACTCACCCTGTGGCTTGTGCAAAGGGGCAGGGCATATCCTAATTTAGGTGCATTCCAGGGGATTGGTCTCCTCCAGTTCTACAATTCTATGATTTGTTTATAACTATTCTTAAATTTGCTGCAGATTCTGTATTGCTTTTGGATCCTTTCAGTAGTTTTTAAAATGTGTTTTTTTATTTTTAACTCTCTCTAATCACTGAAGCGCTCCTTCAGGAGGAAGGGCGGGATACAAATTTAATAAATAAATACAAGTAAATCAAGCACCTATGCAGGTAAAGAAAGAATGACGTTGTAAAACTTTGCTCAGCTGCAGGCATGTCAATATTCTCTCTTTCTTTTACATTTGTAAAAATGAAAGATGGAGAAAATGCTTTCATCAATTCACACTCTTCTTTTTTCTTACATAAATCCTTAGTTTGCTGCCTTCTCCCCTGTGTTCTGCACTCATACCCATCTTTCTGACATCGTCACTGGTACAGCCTCAGGCCTGTCGCTTTCTCCTTCCCCTACCCCTAGTCTGTTGTGCATCCTCGGAGTCATCTTGTTTGCGGGAGTCATCTTGACAAGTCAACTATTGGCCACAGCCCTAATTATGGATGCTTCATGTGTGCGTGTGACTCCCGACATATTCCTTGGGTAAGAGGAGAAATGCTTTTGCTCTCAAGATTAGCCTTATCAAGAGGATACAGCGTGCATGACATAGTTCCAAAGCGATAAATAAACAGATGGACAGAAGCATTACAAATGTTAACATTCCTTTACCCCTGGCTTTTTAAGGGGGGGCGGGAAAGCACCGCAGACTAGAAAATGCCATTTTCGCATGTCACTACCTTGTCAGCCTTGTTGCATTTTAATACAAAACAGCGTGAAACGGGAGGGATGAGCTTTGCTGATTTTTATATACATACAAAATGCATCCCTTCCCCCGGCCCATTCCCAACGGTTAGGCTACCTCTCAGATAGAAATATTTCTCTGTTGTTTCCCCTCAGAATCAAACAGAACAATGCTGTGTGCTTAAGACAATTCCTCAAGAAGAAGGGGTTTGAAATTTAAGAGACTAAACCGAAATTTAAAATGATTCCCCTAGATTTCCAGCCTAGATTCCCCCCACCCCCCGTTCCCTCGACTTCCTACGTCTTTGTCCTTTTAAAGGAACCAATATGTTTGTATTACTGATGAGAAACAACCTTGACTCCAGAAAGATTTAACTTAATATCTAGCTAAGCATTCAGAGGGTAGTCCATCTGTGGAATGTACATTAAGGACCCCGGCTTGAATGCAGCGAGTCATGTATGATATTGGGCTCACAAATGTGACGTGATGCCCATATACTCTTGAGAATAATTCAAAGTGCCACGCAGCTCTATGGGCAGGGAAGCTATAAACACACTTGTCACAAATGAGAAAGGGTGCAGGGTTATATTCGGACGGAGGAACGGAGGAGCATTAGAACCAGCCATCAAGCCTTAATGAAAGTGTTAATTAGGATATTACAGAATTTATAGCTAAAGTATCAGCTCTGCTAGACATCCTCGTCACTACACAATTAATTAACTGTTTCTGCACTCGAGCCCAGGAGGAGGACATCATGGGGGGAACTCATAGGGAAAGGAAACCCTGATATGCTGTAACAACAGAACCGTACTCTGTATCCTCATTTGCAAGTCTTTTTCACTTTGATTTTTCTTTCAAAGCAGACAGGCCAGGAACATGTGATTATCAGCTGGTTATAGGAATAAGTACACATTTAATCTACATAATCATCCATCTTTCTCTATGTAAAAGTGATTAGCAAATAGGGTTTTTAAGCAACTGTTTAGTTTACACATTGGCATCCTAGATTAACTTATTTCTAAAACACTTGATTTTTATCATGCTGCTTAATGATTTGTCCCATGATTTATTGGGCAATATGATGAATCATGTTAGATTTATTGTTTATCCTATAAATAGTGCAACAAATCATTAAACAGTGATAAAACCCAGCGGTTTCACGACAGAGTCCACCTATGGCGTCTCCCATGGACCACGGGGGGTGGCTGTTTTGTGCAGGATTTGATTGTTCTGCACACACTCTCTCTCTCTCCTGCTTTTATGATGTTAGATGAGTGAGAATCTCCATTTAAATTAAATGCTTCTACAAAATAATGCCGAACTCATAATCTTACACTTTAGCCATATTTATTTTTACATGGAAAAAATAAAGTCTAACATCTGATAGGTATTAAAATGGAATTTATTCATTACGATAAATGCAACAGTCTTTGTTCGGAAGGCATTAAATGTAATGCCAATGTTTCAAATTATGACATGCCATATATATCTCCCCCTCCCCTCCTACTTCTTTGCCTTGTTCTAATATGGTGACTGGCACAAATGCTGGTTAATTTTATCCTAGCTTGTCACTTGGAGAGACAGAAGTATTATTATACCTAAGACAGAGAGGCAATCATACTACAGTCATACCTCGGGGGTAGACACTTCAGGTTGTGTGTTTTCGGGTTGCGCACCACACTGAACCCGGAAGTACTGGAACGGGTTACTTCTGGGTTTCGGCGCTCATGCATGTGCAGAAGCACCGAATCGCAACCCGTGCGTGGGCAGACGTGTGCTGTGGGTTGCGAACGTACCTCCCGCACGGATCACGTTCGCAACCCAAGCATCCACTGTTACTCACTATTTTCTCAGGGAAGGTGTGGCTCAGTAAGTTAAGCTAAGGTGCTCCTCCCCCCCCCCCCCAAGGCCACTGTAGCCAAATCCTGAATATGTCATGGGAGCGGATGGCATGGGAGCGCAGTAGTGCTTACTTGACCACCTGACAGCAGAGTCATTGCTGCCTACTGGCAGGGGGGAAGCAGCTGGGAGGTCAGCATGGTGCAAGCACACTGGCGGAGCCATTCCAGCATGCCTGTCACTGTGTTTGCACTGTGCTGACCTCCTGGATGCCTCTTCTGGAAAAGCAGCAACTAAGCTGTCAGGACATCAAATAAGGGCCACCACCCTGCCATACTGACCACTACTGCATGTAGATTGTCATGTATATAAGATGCTTCAAATCTGCAGGTTCGTGTGTGTGTGTAGCCCTTAGCTGCTTGTAAGGTTCCCTAGCTCTGAGCCTGTATGTAAAAAAATCCATCTCTCCCTTCAGTTTACAGAGCCAGCGTGGTGAAGTGCAAATGGTCAAATATGGCTTCAGATCTCCACCCAGTTGAGGCTATTGCTATGAGGTTACCCTACTCAAGTCACCACCTTTTACCTGAATTTACCCCCACAGTTTGGTGTGTGGATGAAATGGGATAGTCCCACGTTTCTCAGGCTGAATTTCTTGGAGGAAGAGTGACATAGATATGTGATCAATTATAAATCTCGGTGTGAGTGACACAATTATAATATTAATTTATGCAGCACATTAAGATAGATGGCACATAAATAACTCATTGGAAGATGGGGATTTTTATAAGAAGGGCACGAGGGTTTTTTATGGTAGCTAATTTAGTGTCAGTGACACAAAACAAAAGGAAGTGTATTGTGTTTATGAAGGTATATGTTATCCCCACCCCAGCCCCACATCCTGAAGAGTCAACATAGATTGCCACATTCTACTTGTTGTTTTGCTGTAGTGGAAAGTGCTTAGTGTTTCACAGCCGATTTTTGCTAATCTCTATACACACTATAATTCTCAGGAATGGCTTTCCAGAGGTGGGGGCTTAAGTGGGTAGCAGGGATGGGTGGAGAATCGGTGCCCAACCTTGCACAGTTGGAAGGCATTTCCTGCCAAAACAAGGGCAGCAAATCTTTTTCTGTGTGGAGGACGGAAGTTCCCATGTGGGGAACATTTCAGCACACCTGAAAGGAAGCACTTCTCAATGAAATGCATAGTTAATCTATGGAACTCTCTCCCACTCAGATGGCTTTAAAAGAGGATTAGACAAATTCATGGAGGAAAGGGCTATCAATGGCTACAAGTCACAATGGCTATGCTCTGCCTCCAGGGCTGGAGGCAATAAATGCTTCCGAAAACCAGTTTCTGGAAACCACAGGAAGGGATACTGTTCTTGTGCTGGAATCCTGGCATCTGGAATCCACAGGCATCTGGTTGGTCACTGTGAGAACAGGATGCTGGACTAGATGGGCCATTGGCTTGATCCAGCTGGCTCTTCTTATGTTCCTGGAGCTGCCTGCCCGTGGTAGGTGGGCCACAGGCAAAAGGAGCAATGGTTGCAGTTCTTACCTTTTTACAGTGGGCCTCATTACAGCCGTGCAAAAGTCAAAGGTTTTGACACCCATACCAAGGGAAATATCTCCTCATCCTCCATCCATCAACATCATAGTCGTGTTTCTGCATGCTACGTTTTCACAAAACTGCACCTGGAGTGGGTCACAGCATAACATATCAACAATAAGTATAAGAATTCAAAACACAAAGGAACAATTATAAATAATCATGGTATCAACAAGCACACAAAAAATATGTCCAACATTGTGTAAAACGGTACAAATGGGGTAACTTTGTTTCACAGGTTAAACTAAGTGACACTGCAGGTCAGACAACATGATTCAGTAACTGAAAAGAAACAAAAGAGAAAATTGTCGCCATGCAAAAATTGTCGCTGGCATTGTACTGTCTTGAGAAACAGTGGAGTGAGCCTCCCGGGGTGAAGTCAAACTGATGTGTTAGTAGCAGCAAAGTGACCTCCCTGTAGTGCAAGCCTGGGCAGTGTATATGAAGGTCTTGGGCTGCCCAAATGACAAGACGCCCCCCCCCCCAAGCCTCACGGATGTGGTCCAAAGGAAAGCAGAGCAATACATCTGGCAGCAGCTTGGCTGAAGGAGTTACCAGAAGGAGGCGTACGAGGTCCCATCCAGCCACCTTAGGGACTCTACTCCAGATTTGTGTAGGGTTTACTCCTTAGTCTTTTCTTCTTTCAGAGAAATCCCACAGGGCAGCAGAGGTTTAGGATCAGAGCTTTCCTTCTCCTAGATGGGCCACCTTCCCATCTTGTCCCTCCACTTCCTTCTATAGCACATGCAGAAACCACCCTCTTGATTGTTGGACCCATTGTTGGTGTTGCCCACTCAATCCATCAGACCTCAGTGAGTTAGGGGAAGTCCCTAACCTACTGAGGTTATTGGATGCATAGCCTCACCTGGTTTAGCCAGCCAGTCAAATTCATTCCCAGGGTGTGGCCACTGGTGCATGTTGACAGCTTCTAGGAGGCACAATTGAGAGCTGAGTGCAGGATGGGGACTACCCCTCCCTTAACACCCCTTACACCCCAATGCAAAAATAGTATGGAATAATAGTATATACTGCATCACCTTCTTCCAAATCTGTATCCAATGGTTTGGCTCTGAGGCCCAGTCTTTGCCATCCAAGGACGTCCACCTCATCCTCCACCCATGATGATGTAAGCACTCATGCCCTGGCTCTCACCCCACATGGCAGCCAATTAACTTCCTTTTGTCTCCTCTTCCACCAAACAACATATATCCAACCAGGCTAGGGCCATCAACAAGGTACCAGGGTAGCATCTCATCCTCATGGTGAGTCCTGAAGGAAAGGAACATCGTCTGAGTTCAAGGACACACATTCAAGCCAGCCAAAACAATCTGAGGAGAGTTCAGAGAAGGATTGGCTAGGCGTGTGGTCCAAGGAGAAGGGCTGTGGTCTAAGGAGGAGGCATGGCACAAAGAGAGCCCCAGGAACCAGATAGAGAACATAAGAACATTAAAATAGTCTGCTGGATCAGGCCAATGGCCCATTTAGTCCAGCATCCTCTTCTTACACTGGCCAACCAGATGCCAACCAGAGAGGTCTGGAAGGTTGCATTTGACCTCCAAGCCTAAGACCCCTGTACCAAGAGAGAGCCATTATTGGATAAATCCCAATGTAATGTCCTTGAGCGGTTCACCCCCACTCCCAAAATCTTCCATCTGATTTGGGCCTAATGAAAGGACCGGTTGTGAGTCTATATTGTGCAGTCCCTTGATGTTCCATCTCTGAACACCTCTGAAGCATGAACAAGGAAAGTTCCAGGGGAGAAACTGTCAGCCACCTGTCGTGCTGGTGATGCACCGGTCAGCCTGAAGGCTGCCTTGGGACAATGTTGGTGCTTAAATCTCTTTCTCCTCCATCCCACCCATGGAATCATTTGGTGCACAAAGGGAAAGCCAGGCAGAGAGATGACCATAGCAGTGACTCCATGCCCAGTGTAGCAAAGCTTTTTTTCAATCTTTGCTGTGCAAAAACACATACCCTGAATTCAAAATGGGTAATTTATGTTTATGCTAAAGATGCTATTTCCTTCTCTCTGATTGGGATGATTAATTGACTCCTTTCCATAAATTAGTAAGGGAAAGGGATAGGTGGTTAGATAAATTGGTAACAAAACAGAATAATTTCATTAAATTAAGAGTGTTGTGTGAGAGATCTCTCATCTTGTAAAGCTAAATAGATGGCAAAGGAGGACATGTGAGGGGTCAGATTCACCAACAAAATGAAGAGGGGGTATCTTAAGCAAATGTTAATTGCAACATATTTTATCTCTTGCTTCAAAGGGGGATGAAGTTATCAGCTTTTACGACTTCAAAGAAACCTTCAAACAAATCTCTGAAGCTATCTGAAGGAAACATTAATTTGGAAATTTTAGATCCTTCTGCTATTTACCCAGTTTCGTAAGGTTGGTGCCAGTTTTCCAAGCATTCATATTAGAGCCAGAAAGCTTGGACCTTAAATGCAAATTGGCAGGTGTGGACAACATGGTTGGGGTGCTTAGCTGACCTCTCAACAGTGGAATCATTGCTGAATTCCAGGAGGGAGAGGGAGAGGGACAAAGCAAGGTGGTTGGTGCTGTGCAAACACAAATCGCAGTTCTGCTAGTATGTTTGCACTGAATTCCTCACTGCCTCACCTTTCCAACTCCCCTCTCTCAGGATGCAGCTGACTCAGCTGTCAGGAGGTTCAGAGGAGTGCCACTACCCTAAAGACTCTCCACTGCTGCTAATTGGACAGGGTTATATTATTAGTTATGGTTTGAAATTGGCCACCCTAAACAACATTAGAACACCTAAGAAGAGCCTGCTGGATCAGACCAAAGGGGATCCATCTACTCCAGGATCCTGTTCTTGCTGTAGCCAATCAGATGCCTCTGGAAAAACCTGGACATGAGCACAGGAACACTCTCCCCTCCTGTGTTTTCCAACGACTGCTGCCTGACAAGGGAGGCAAAGCATAGCCATCATGGCTAGTAGCCATTGATAGACTTCTTCTCCATGAATTTGTCTAATCTTCTTTAAACGTCATCTAGGTTGGTGGCCATCACTGACTCCTGTGGGAATGAGTTCTGTAGTTTAGCTATGCACTATGTGAAAAAGTGTTTTATAAAATCTGTCCTGAAACTTCTAACGTTCAGCTTCATTGGATGTCCACAAGTCCAGTGTTATGAGAAAGGGGGAGAAAAAAGGTTTTCTCTATCTACTTTCTCCATGCCATGTATCGTTTTACGAACTTCTCTCCTGGTGTCTCATACCTGCCTCTTCCTGAAACTTGGACCTTAAATGCAAACACTGCAACCTTTATTCATAGTGAGTCGCTCCACCTTATGTTGGTTGAGAGTCAGTGTGGTATATTGGTTAAGAGTGGTAGACTCGTAATCTGGTGAACCAGGTTCGCTTCCCTGCTCCTCCACATGCAGCTGCTGGGTGACCTTGGGCCAGTCACACTTCTCTGAAATCTCTCAGCCTCACTCACCGCACAGAGTGTTTGTTGTGGGGGAGGAAGGGAAAGGAGAATGTTAGCCGCTTTGAGACTCCTTTGGTTAGTGATAAAGCGGGATATCAAATCCAAACTCTTCTTCTTCTTGGTTGCCCTTGTCTGAATCTTTTTTAGGTGAGGCTGCCAGAATTATGCACAGAACTGTACAAATGTGGTTGCACCACTGATTTGTAGAATGGCGTTACAATATTGGCAGTTTTGTTTTTGATTCCTTTCTTAACGATCCCTCATTATATGGTTGTCCCAGAGGAACCACAGAAGACTTTTCCTCTTCACAATTCCTACAGTGAGAGACTCACTGTAAGCACCTGTGGCAACACCTGACTTCCCTCGATATTTTTCAAATATTGTCTGGTGTCCCGTAGCAACAAAGGAAGCTTCCTTACACTTAGAAGGCTGGTTCATCTAGGTCAGCGTTTCCTATTCTGACTGGCAGCAGCTCTCCAGGCTTTGAAGCAGGAGTCTCCTCAAGCCCTACCTGGAGATGCCATCGGGGTTTGGACCTGGGACCTTCTGCATGGAAAGCAGATGCTTCACCACTGAGCTACATCCCTGTCCCTATCTGAGGGCCCCTACTTTTACCCATTTGTGTCCTTTTTCAGATGATGCATCTTTGAGGCTTGATAAAATAGCTATGGTGACAATAAACGGCCCATGAGCATATTTTCCCCTCCTTGAAGCCTGTGACAAGTTCAAGTTGGGTGTCTACTGAATTTCTTGGGCAGAGCTGCTTCTCTTTATGGACTTCTTGTCTGTGGTGCCAAAGAAATTAAGCATTGCACTTGAAGGTTGTGTGTGTGTGTGTGTGTGTGTGTGTGTATGTATGGAGACTGGAAAGGGAGGAGGAGAAGAGGAGACACAGGAGGAGTCAGGCTGTTTGCCAGCCACACTGAAATTACTTTTGTAACCACTCCAATATGTGCACTAGAATTTAGGGACTCCGATATATTCATATAGAACAGCTTTACACAAAGGGTAGCTGAAATATGGTCTGGAACAAACTGCCGAAGTCAGCAGTAGAAGCCAGGGATGTAAATCAGCTCAAGGAGGGTTGGTTTTTTTTTTTTTTTATAAAGGAGAGACGAATTGGGTGATGCTGAGTCACTGGCTAGAAGCTCCGCAGTTTAAGATGCAGAAGCACGGAATGATTTGTATATCTCGGGGTTAGGAGAAGAGGTGTTCACAGTCCATAGAATCCCTCTTTGGGCTGTTAGGTTTTCATATGTTCCCTTGAGTTGGTACTCTGTTACAGGTAAGGATGGGCTAATTTGTCAATTCCAATTTCTTATTTTCCCAATCTTCAGTTATCAGCATTTCCACATCAGTTTATATATATATGCTGTATAAAGTTCTCATGAAAATTCATTAGCATTTTAGATCAGGATTCTGATGCAAATTTATCTCAATACCCACCATTCCCTTTCTACGAAATTCTTGCTTAATAGCCACTGTTTTGCAAACCAGTTTCCCCTAATATAATGTGTTTTGTTTGCTATTTTCAACAATATATGCACTTTATCCTAGTATATGGTGTTTTCTTTGTACGCACGACTTTGCTGGAGATTTGCATCCCACACTTCAAATAAATTTTATCTAGTCCATCACCCCATTCTCATAGTGGCCAAGCCAATGTCTATGAGAAGCTAGCAAAGGGAAGTTGAGCACAATGCCACTCTCCCTTCCTGTGGTTTCTGGTATCTGGTACTGAGAAGAATTGCTGCCTCCAGCTGTGGAGACAGAGCAGAGCCATCAGGGCTAGTTGCCATTAACAGCCCTCTCTTCCATGAATTTATCTAAGCCTCTTAAGATGGGGAGCACCACTGTCTCCAATGGGCATGTATTCCATAGTTTAACTATGTCCTATGAGACGAATGTTTGCATGCTTTTCCTCCAAAGAGCTCAAGATTGTGGACATATTCCTCCTTTCCTTTTATATTTGAAACAGCCCTATGAGGTAGGCTTGGTTAAGTTAATATACGTTCATAAGCAGCAGTTCTTGACAACGAATTGCGGGAAAGGGGGCAGGATGCATGAGGCCCAATCCACCAACAGTGTATGGATTCCAGGAAATCCTGTTGGCACTTGAGAATATAAAAAAATTAAAAATGTAATGGATGCTTCTTTTCTGCATGTTTGACATCGTTGTTATTAATCATTTCCCTTGTATTCAAAGTCTTGAAATTTTTGATTGCAACTTTAGATTATAACTTGTATGTTTTGCTGCATCGCTTCTTAAGGTGCCATTTAATTTCCTGGCTCTGAGTGTATAAAAAAACAAAACAAAACGAAATGCAAAATATAAAAGAAACCACTAGAAATGATTATAAATAATCACAATACCAATAAGTATGGAAGATTTTAAAAAAAGTTAACCCATGCAACGTTAAGAAACTTTAGGGAGAAATTTTTGACAGTAAGAGCTGTTCGACAGTGGAAAAGGCTCCCTCAGAAGGTAGGCTCCTTCATTGGAGGTTTTTGAGTAGAGGGTTCTTCTGTTACAAGGGTTTGTACTAGGTGAACCTTGGGGTCCCTTCCAACTCTACAATTCAATGATTCTATGGATCTATGAGGTGGTGCAAATACTCCCACTCTTATTCTCACCCAGAGGGCACTGGTACCCACTTGTCAGGGAACTGCCATCGGAGCCAGAGGGAGAGGGAGAGCCAGTGTGGTGTAGTGGTTAAGAGCGGTAGTCTCGTAATCTGGGAAACCGGGTTCGCGTCTCCGCTCCTCCACATGCAGCTGCTGGGTGACCTTGGGCTAGTCACACTTCTTTGAAGTCTCTCAGCCCCACTCACCTCACAGAGTGTTTGTTGTGGGGGAGAAAGGGAAAGGAGAATGTTAGCCGATTTGAGACTCCTTAAAGGGAGTGAAAGGCGGGATATCAAATCCAAACTCTTCTTCTTCTTCTTCCAGAGGGGTACCGGAGAGCGTCCCGGGAGGGAGAGAAGCAGCCCATCTTCTGGGGAAGGAATTCATCGTAGCACCAGTGGACAAGGGGGGCAGATGGGGGAATTGGCGAGGTGGCTCCATGACTCCTCGCCGGAGACCAGCGGGGAGAGCACGGGTCCTCTGCTGCCCACACCCTCCGTGCGCAGAAGGCTTCCACGCAGGGAGAGTAGGCGGCGACTAGGTGTCAAAGAGCTTCTTTGCTGGAAGAAGTTCAAGAAACGCCCACTGACAGATTCTGCCAGCGATTCAGACAGCCACAGGTGAGTGGCTGTCCGGACAGAAAGGGTTCACCCAGGTAACCCAGCCAGATGTGGCGTCGATTTACCCACAAGCAACCCCTAGAACTATTACACCACTGTTTATTTATTTTATTGCATTTATATCCCACATTTTTCTCCAAGGAGCTCAAGGTGGTGTATACATGGTTCTTCCCCTCCTCATTTAATCCCGGCAACAACCCTTGTGAGGTAGGTTAGGCTGGGAGGCAGTGACTGCTCTCCAAAGCCACCCAGTGAGCTTCATGTCTGAGCTGGATCTCTTCTGGGTCCTTGTCCAACACTCTAACCACTGCACCATACTGGCTCCCATTATCATGGGCTCTCACAGCACATGGCACGGACAACCATTTGGAATGAAGATCCCCCAATTTGCAAAGCGTCTCAATGCCAAAATGCTGATTGGTTGGCTGAAGGGTGTGAGGGGTCCAACCTCACCCCATCATTTCTGGATTGGAGGATAGCTCACGGGGTGAGACGTTTGGCGTGGTGGTGAGCCAGCGCAGGGCCACTTTCTGCCATTGCACAGAAGCCTTAATAGGATTCGCAAGATTTATCGCTCAGCACTCGGACTGGGGAGATTTGTGCAGGCAATCAGCTGCAATTCATCCTCTCTACCTGTGTATTCCGGACCTCCGTCAATGTTCTGCCTCCCTCCTGATTGTTAGCTGCACAGGTATTGGTATTTATTATATTTTAAGACCCAGCAGATGTAGCGGGAACGTGGCAGTGCTTGGCCTTCTAGGAATGCAGCAGCAGCAGACGGGCAGATCTATTTCCCATAGGTTTCTGAGCCTGCAACTGAAAATGTCTTGTAACTCTATTAGGAAAGACCCATTGTGATCAATACAACCAACAGGGCCAGGCAAGCAGCTCTCAGAGAGGGAGGAAAATTGCACATCCCAGGGTACAGGACTCAAGGGAGGTAATATTTTCCAGACAGATTCTCTCCTTCCACACCCAGCCCTTTGTTTGCAACAGCCATTATTTTCAGGTGCTGGTGCTGGGGAGAAAAAAGAGATTTTGGGATGCATTAGATGATAATGGAATGGGATCCATTACTCAGAGTTAGTCATTCAAGAAATTCGGTTTCTGTGTGTTTTGCTAAGGTTTCTCTGTTAGGAAGGGGCAAAGCCTCAGAAAAATATATTTTTATTTTGCCAGGGCTTGGTTCAGCTAGCTTTTGGGGAAGATTTATCTGAGAGATGATGACAGGGACAGCTTCTTGATAATAAAACAAAACAAAACTTCTTTATGTTCTACCACCCTCATTGCTGAAGGAGCAACGGATGGTACACGGAGGCACACAGAAGATCAGTTTGGTTTAGATAACTGTGTGGGAGTTAACTCTTGCATCTGTAGAAGTGGGCAAGATGTCCATCTATGATGCCCCTCTTTAAATGCCCCCACCTCTGTCCCCCACAGCTGCCAACACTGCCCAGTGGTAAAGCCCATGCTTTGCATGAAAGGCCGGTTCAATCCTGGCATTTCCAGGAAGGGATGGGAAAGATTCCTGTCTGATGCCACTTCCAGTCAGAATAGACCAGCCTTCGCAGGTGGTGCTGTGTTCTAACCACTGAGCCTCTTGGGCTTGCCAATCAGAAGGTTGGCAGTTCGAATCCCTGTGAAGGGGTGAGCTCCCGTTGCTCTGTCCCAGCTCCTGCCAACCAAGCAGTTCTAAAGCACGCCAGTGCAAGTAGATAAATAGGTACCACTGCAGCAGGAAGGTAAACAGCACGGTGTCCCGTAGTGCCAGAAGCAGTTTAGTCATCCTGGCCACATGACTCGGAAAGCTGTCTGTGGACAAATGCTGGCTCCCTCAGCCTGAAAGTGAGATGAGCACTGCAACCCCATAGTCTCCTTTGACTGGATTTAACCGTCCAGGGGTCCTTTACCTTTTTACCTTTACCTCTTGGACAGTGGAAGCTGAACCACAGTCATCGCACTGTTTTTGTTTTTTTAATCCTCCTCAAAATTTCAACACCACATGCTGTTTCCTGTCCCATGTCCCTATTTTCATCAGATAAATGTTGGAAGACATAGTTCTGATGTCCCTATTTTCTTTTGTAGAAATGTTGGAGGCTATGGGTCTGCAGGATGTACAAAAATGCCACCATTTACTCTTCCTTCAAGCTCCACCCTCCCAACCTTGTTGTTGTTGTTTAGTCGTTTAGTCATGTCCGACTCTTCATGACCCCATGGACCAGAGCACGCCAGGCACTCCTGTCTTCCGCTGCCTCCCACAGTTTGGTCAAATTCATGTTGGTAGCTTCAAGAACACTGTCCAACCATTTCGTCCTCTGTCGTCCCCTTCTCCTTGTGCCCTCCATCTTTCCCAGCATCAGGGTCTTTTCCAGGGAGTCTTCTCTTCTCATGAGGTGGCCAAAGTATTGGAGCCTCAGCTTCAGGATCTGTCCTTCCAGTGAGCACTCAGGGATGATTGCCTCTTACCTGGCCAAATTAAAGAACCAGTCACTGGGCAAGGCTTTCCAGAGGGGCTGGTAAGTCTTGCAGTGATGGAGGCAGGGAGTGGCTTCTGAATTGGCATGCAACACCAGCCTCGAGAGGCATGGTGCTAATTCTAGCAGCAGGGTTCCCCCAGCCAAAAACAGGATTGGGACATTAGTCTTTATTATGGCACTATTGATGTTCACTGTATGTGAGTAAGCCAGAGCCCCGCTTTAGCATCTAACTGCCTTAGAAAGTTGGTGGGGTGGGGATGAGACAAATGAATATAAATAAATAAAAAATGAATAAGACCCCAGCAATTTTGCTGAAGGGAAATGAGGAGATCTCCAAGCTTGGAAAAGCACATGAGCGGGCAAAAAGAAAATGCTCTTTATTTTAAGAGATGTCCTAACGACATGCAGCATGCTAAATAAATTAGTATGTTTTCACATATGATTTATGAGAGCCGGCTTCGAAATGCCCCACAGATTTTTTTCCCCATTTTATTTTTTGAGGCAAACAAATTCTGCAGAATTTGGCAACACATCCTCCCATTGCCCTGGCCCCCACGTAATGCAGCGCTCATTAGGGTGATCATTTGAAATCTTTGAAGGAGCTTCAGAAATGATGAACCCAACATGAAGGAACGCAGTGCAAATGACATTGCCAGGCAGCCAAGACCCAAAGGGGGAAAACGGAGTGGAGCGCATCTCCTTTGAAAAGCCAGCCACCCCAGAGGCATAATTACAAACGGTAGATTTATGAAGTGGCAATGGAGAAGCATTCGCAAAATCTCTTGCCCTCTTGCCTCCAGTTCTGGATGGGCAAAAGGAGGAGAAGAAGGAGGAGAAGGAGAAAGAAACCCCTGTTAAAATCGCAAGGCAAAAACTTTTCGTGTGCTCACAAGCGAGGCATATTAATTTATGTCACTGTGATTAATAACAGTTGCACTTCAACAGTAGATGCTGATAAACTATCATGTTTAAAATTGCATGTGCAATGCTACATCTAACCTTAAAAAAAGAGAGCCCTACAACCACCCTATACTTTTACTGTCTCCCTCTCTCTGTCTCAAATACAGGATATCACCAGCTACTAGCCATGAGGGTTATCCTCTGGCTCCACATCTGGAGGCAGCAATGCTTCTGAATACTGGTTGCTGGATATGACACTGCAGGGAAAGTGCTCTTATGCTCAGGTCCCACTTGTGTGTTTTGCCTTGGGGCATCTGGTTGGCTATTGTGAGGACAGGATGGGCCACTGGCCTGATCCAGCAGGCTCATCTCGTGTTCATATGTTAGACATGACATTGCTGCTGTATACAATTGTATACAATTCATGCAGGAATTCAGGGTCATTAGAGTAGGAGAAGCAGAGCCTAAGGATTTATCTGCACTCCATTGTGGAGAAATCCATGACCATATTCTGCAACCATGTTCTGCACCCGTTGGACATTCCCACCCAAACTGAATTCATGGATGGTTCTGTCCACAACTCTTCAAGCAATACTGACTCCCATTTGGATGGATTTGGAGGGTTACACCCCACCTACCGAAACATTTGCATTGCACTTCTTTAAATTGTGACTAGAGTGACCTTCTTCCTGCACACCTGCTTCAACAATTCTTGGGCAGAGGAAGCTTTGCCACAGGTGATCCATGCCTTAGTAAACTCAAGACTGGTTTGTTCCAGTGTGTGGGTCTGCTCATAGGTTTGGCTTGAAAATTGCAGATGGGACATCTCTCACGCATATTACCACTGATGAGAGAATTGCATTGGCTGCCAATGTCCCACTGAGTCAAGTTTAAAGTACTGCTGATGGTGTATAAGGCCATATACAGCTTTCTCACAGAATGCCTCCCCCTGTATATATCTACCCATGCACTATGGTCATCAGAAGAAGCCCTCTTGGTTGTGCCATCCATCTGGTTGTGCCATCCATCTAAGATGAACTGGATGGTCATTTTAGGAAGAAGAAGAAGAGGAGGAGGAGGAGGAGGAGGAGGAGGAGGAGGAGGAGGAGGAGGAGGAGGAGTTTGGACTTGATATCCTGCCTTTCACTCCCCTTAAGGAGTCTCAAAGCGGCTAAGATTCTCCTTTCCCTTCCTCCCCCACAACAAACACTCTGTGAGGTGAGTGGGCCTGAGAGACTTCAGAGAAGTGTGACTGGCCCAAGGTCACCCAGCAGCTGAATGTGGAGAAGTGGAGACGCGAACCTGGTTCACCAGATTACGAGTCCACCGCTCTTAACCACTACACCACTTAATTTCTGTGTACCAACACTCAGAGGAATTGTCTCCTCCTGAATATCTGGCAGGCATGAACAGAACTGCTACAGTAAACTAGTTTTTTTAAATAAATAAATAAATAAATAAATAAATAAATAAATAAATAAATTCTTAGATATGGTTATACTCTAGAAATGTTTAATGTGTTTTGGTGGATTGCCTTAAGTTATCATGTGGTACACTGCTTCAATAACTGCTTTAATGGTAAAGGTAAAGGGACCCCTCACCATTAGGTCCAGTCGTGACCGACGCTGGGGTTGTGGCGCTCATCTCACTTTACTGGCCGAGGGAGCCGGTGTACAGTTTCTGGGTCATGTGGCCAACATGACTAAGCCGCTTCTGGCGAACCAGAGCAGCGCACAGAAACGCCGTTTACCTTCCCACTGGAGCGGTACCTATTTATCTACTTGCACTTTGACGTGCTTTTGAACTGCTAGGTTGGCAGGAGCAGGGACCGAGCAACGGGAGCTCACCCCGTCGCAGGGATTCGAACCGTGACCTTCTGATTGGCAAGTCCTAGGCTCTGTGGTTTAACCCACAGTGCCACCCATGTCCCTCTAACTGCTTTAAAGGTTATATATAAATTATTGAAATAAATAAATGCATAAATGATAGTCACAAAAGGAAACCTGATACCACTCCAAGCACATCCTTTCAAAGATTCAGCAAGGATGGGATCTAACATTGAAAATGATGATCATCATATTAAGGGTTGAGGCACCCTGGAGAATTATATTTCCCAGGAGCCTTCATGCTTTGTTTGTTGTTGTTTCATTATGCTAAATGTCAGAGAGGAATTGAAGCCTATTGCCCCTTCCTTAAGCCTTTGAGAGCATGGTGGCATCCAACTTTGGAGAGCCCATTCTGAAGGTAACATGTTTCACCATCCATTTGGAAAACGTTCCAGTTCAGCTTTCTTAAATGGACTCATGTGACTTTTTGATTGCCCTTCCCTCATATTTCTGATCTTCAGTTTGCCACATTTCCACATCAGTTTGCTCAAAGGTCCGCCCATAAATTTGGTAACCTTATAGCACACATTTCTCCTAACATCCAAACTTAGTTGGCAAGTTTGCCTAATATACTTTTTTGCAAGCAATTCCTCCTAAAATAATCAATTTTGTGTATGCTACTTTCGCAAACATATGCGCATAAGTTTGACTTTTGAAGGACAGCTGCATTTTCATCCGTATATCATTTCAGGAACTGCGTATGGCTCAGGCCTACATTCAAATGTGAATTAGGTAAGTCTGCACAACATTTCTCCCCCATTCCTACTCTCAGTAAATGTGCATAGGCTTGCAGACTCGAAGAGCTGCTGTTTTGGATCAGGGCACATTTCGTCCAAGAAACAGAAGGGAAAGCATGACTGGAAACCAGAGTGGTTTTCATTTCACTAAATACTCTTGGCTCACAGGCATGTACAGCTCAACGTAGTGATCTGTGGGCAGCATGGAGTGCCTCTCCTGGTGGAAGGAAAAGGACGTGGCGGAAGAATCTGTCCCCAGGACCCGCCTGTCTTTCTGTCGGTGTGGAGAGCGAAGGAGCAGCCTTATCAGGATATATACACCTCTGAAAGGCGAATTAGCCGGCACAGATTTGATAAAGCTTATAAACCCTCTGGAGCAGCCGTGACAGTTTGCTGGCTGGGGTTTTGTCTTCTGCCAGTTACTCCTTGCTAGTGGCACTCTTTATTTATGCTTCAGTACCATGTTATCCTCTGGGCTTCAAACAGAAGGGACCTGTCTGTAAGTGTTTTGAATGTGGTGTGAGAAAACCCAAGCACAGCAAAGCACATGCAACAGTGCCCAAGATCCGTTTCAGTCAGCTTCTCTTCTCTTTGTAAGCAGGGTTCCCCCTCCCTCTCCTCCCCTCTCCTCCCCTTCATTCCTCCACCCATGTTGCACATGCTGAGCATGGCTTGAGGTGGTTCATATATCTGGCTTCCACTAGAGAGTGTCGCAGAGTTGTTAGAAGGAGCGAGGAAGAGATCTGAATAGGCATATTCAGGGCTGCATTGTGTATGTGTGCATGCAAGTAAGATGGTACATCTCTGCCCCCTTTGCAACTTGGCTTTGCATGCTGAGCATCTATTTGTCCCTCGACTGGCAATAAACAAGGTTCTGTGCAGAAATAAGGGTGCCTGTTGCTTGTTTGGGAACAGCGCCTGATAGACGTAAAACACATCTTACTGTAGTGTGGCGGAGGGATAAGCAGGTAACCTGTGTACCTGTTCAATCTGCTTTATTTATTTATTTGGGCAATTTATATACTGCTTGTTTTAAAACAAATCTCTAAGCAGTATGCAACATAGGTTGTAAGCATCTTACAAAACAACCCCCCCTCCAAAAAAAAACCTTCCACATTCTAAAAAACAGAGTCTACTGCTAAACAGATTATCCTCTTTAGCATTGAAAGAAACATTACGCAAACAAACCAGCTACCAAAATCCAGGGGTGGGGGTGGAAGTGAAGCAGCTTTTAAAACATATCAAATCACTAAACCATATCTTCTTCTTCTTTATTCTTTGGCAATCACTCGTAGCTGAGTAAGACTGTCTTCCATGAACGCAGTCTTAACAGTGAGTCTACTGTGAAGGCCAATTCTGGATCCACACAGTGGGGACACAGTGGGGGCATGGGTTTATGGGTGGAAGTTGATCAAGGTGAGGGTTTGCCAAACATGTCTTCCTCTTAGCCCATTTCTCCCTTTCATCCTGAGTTCGAGCGTCTTCAAAGTCCACGACACTTTTAGTAAAGGCTTCGCTGCCACCCGCCAGCATTTTAAAAAACCCCGGGACAGCGGAGAAGTCCTCTGCTGTCCCGGGGTTTTTTAAAATGCTGGGGGTGGGAAGAAAATCCCTTGTCCCCCCCCCAGCCTTCAGAAGAGGTCGGGGGACAGACTGTCCCCGGACCTGGTCTGAAGGCGGTTTCCATAGGAACGCAGTGATTGATTTTCAATGCATTCCTATGGGAAACCGTGCTTCGCAAGACGAAAAACTCGCAAGACGAAAAAACTTGCGGAACGAATTAATTTCGTCTTGCGAGGCACCACTGTACTACATTTTAAAAGATTTGCCTTGAGAGAGTCTTCAAACCTCTTTTGTTGACCACCAGCAATACGCTTTCCATTTTTAAGTTCAGAATAGAGTAGTTGCTTTGGAAGATCATATTCAGGCATTTGAACAACATGACCAGTCCAACAAAGTTGATGTTGAAGAATCATTGCTTTAATGGTGATCTTTGTTTCTTCCAGTACACTGGCATTATTTTACCTGTCTTCCTAAGTGATACATATTTTTTTTTTGAGACACCCTCGATGGAATCTTTATACCAGGAAAGGAAATACTACAAATGAAATTTAGCTGGAAAGGATACATTCCACATTTTTTACTCGCCTGAGTGGCAATTAGGCAGAAGAGAAATCAACACACACTTCCCAAACCCCAGAAGCCACATAAACCACAGATTATATGTGAGCTGTTGATGGGCAGCTGCTGGGCCTCTTTTTATCTTTAAACTGGGCTTGGACTGGGCACCCCTTCAGATAGAGGCCTTGGATGGTCACCCTGCTTGGGGCTTGTTAAACCTTGTCTAAGCTTCAGGGTGAGCTTTGATGAGACACTGAAACATGTTTCTGATTTGGCTCAGGTACACATCACTGTCATCCCAAATTGAAATAGACACAAATGCATAATGGCAACTTGAAGTCAAGTGGACTTGAGTGAAACTAATTTCAGCTGGATCAGCACCTCTGCCCCCTCTCCCCACACTTGTTGCACCAGCCTCCACCATAAGATGAGGTTTTATTAACTCATTTACGAATTGATTCCCATAGCATATCTTAAAACGATTTTGTGGTAAAGACTACCAATCATAAGAAAATTCTATATATGCAAAAAAAAAAATCAAAAAAAATCAAATATGTAATAACAATTGGACCTTGGGGAGAATTATATATTTCATATTTAAGAACCATTTCAAATCCAGTAGCAACATAGACTGTGGATAAAGATCCCTGCTTTAAAAGGTTTGTCAGAAAGGGAAGATCTTCCACAGATTCCAAAAGACAATAGCTGTCTGATGTGTAACAGGAAGGAGCTCCAAAGGGTGGGTGCCACCAAATGAAAGGCCCTGTTCTTATACAACAGTATACACAGGAGGCCCTGCAGTGGTTACATGGATTCCCAATATCTGATCAACAATTCCTTTTCTGCAGCTTTAATCTCATTCCCTCTTATTTTGTTCCCATTGTGCTGCTCAAGAAGATCCTCTTCCCACCATCTTCTCTGTCATTTTAAATGAGAAAAGCCTGTGCTGGATCAATGACACACGTAGTCCAGCATCCTGTTCCCACAGTGGCCAACCAGATTCCCCAATGGCAGCCCCTCACAAGCAGGATCTGAACACAAGAGCACTCCCCGCTTCCTGGGGTTTCCAGCAATCCCATAATTACTGCCTTTATCCATGGAAGCAGAGCATAGCCATCCTGACTATTAGCTGTCAATATTGGAAGGTGGGCTACCCGATCTCTCAAATTAACTCCCCGCCCCCCAGTTTCAAGCTTCCTCTATTTCCCTTCTCCATACCTTCTCTTTAGAGGACGGTGGCTTCTATTTCAGATATCTCACCTGTGAGTTGTGTCATATTTCATTGGAATCACAGGCGAAATGAAAAGGGGGGGGGGAGTTTGAGGTGGTCTTTGGCAATCCATTAGCAAATTCTCCCAACTGAAGTGAATATGTACATGCATAAGTAGGGAAAGTGAAAAATGGTGTTAACTAGTCCTCAAGTCTCCAAGGGGAGACCTGGACATGGAATCTCTGGCAAATGCAATGCCATTAGATAGGGATCTTTGTTGGGAAAGAAAGAAAGAAAGAAAGAAAGAAAGAAAGAAAGAAAGAAAGCGAAAACAAAGGACGGTTGTGATGCTGGAAATGAAAAGGGCAGTTTTACAGCTCTCTTCAGAACTTTGAAAGGGTTGGCTATTAGCCAGCCAAACTATTAACAATGTTGATTGCTGCCATTGTGTCCAAAGCTGCCCTGTGTGGTGAAACGCTGAATTGCAGGAAGCAGCCTTTTCTGTAAAGGCCCTGTTGCACTGACCCTACCCATCCAGCCTGGCCATCAAGCAGGAACATGAGAGGCTGCCTGTTGCAACTGAGCAACAAGTTCTTGCTAAGCTTGATCACATTCCTGCATTCGTGGCAATTATTGAGAACATAAGAGCCTCCTGTACGGCTGCCATCCAGTGGAAATAGCATCTGGGTGGAAATTCTGGAAACTGTCCAAATGTCCAGGAAAACCAAGACGTATGGCAACCCAGGCACTGCGGCTGGGAGGTGCCCCAATGGCTTTAAAAGGTAAAAGCGGCCGACGCACGAAGTGGGGTAAGGAGGGAAGGCCTCTCTGGCCCCCTCTAAATTTTGCTCAGAGACAAAGGGCGCAGCCATGTGTGGGCTTCCTGGCTGCGGCACCTGACCCACAGTGAGCAGGAGCAGCCAGAGAATCATGACTGGTGCCTGGGCACGGAGGAGGAGGAGCAGTAGGGGGGGGGAAGGGTTTTCACGGCCGTGATCTGGTGTGCTTTAGTGGAGCTTGGGTGCATGGGGAAGTCCCGGCTGGTGGCAGGCCAAGGCAAGACTCTGGCGGCCCTCCTCCTCCCAGTGGCAGCGTGGTTAGGGCCCTGGCTGCAATCCTAGGGTCCTCCTTCAGGCACGGTAAGGCACAAGTCCTCAGTAAGTTCCAAGCCCCTGCCGCAGCTCATGCCTGGCAGTTAGTGAAGGAGGGTGAGGGCACCAAAGAGAACCAACCTGCCACCAGAAAGCCAGGGCGGTGAGCCGAGAGGGAGCATGGCAGCTCCTGATTCTGCTTCCCCCAGGTTTGTTTTTCTTTTTCTGCTTCCCCTCTTTTCTTTCTTTTCTTGGGGGGCATCCTTTTTATTTTGCTCTTTGGAATATGGCAACACAACTGGGTGCGTCCTCCCTCCGTCCTCCTACCCACAGACTCTACCCCAATTCACTCCCACTCCAACCAACCACCCAACTCTCAACAAACTCCTCCCTTTGCCCCTCCCAGAGCTGGCTTTATAGTCCCTCTGACTCCACCCCCTGGGTTCTGATTGGGTAACCTGTTTAACTATTTTACCTCCAGCATTCTCATATGTTAACATCACGGTGATGTTTATGCCTGTAGGAAATCAGCAAGCAGGATTCAAGCACAAGACCTCTTTCCTCCACCCTGAAGTTTCCAGCATTTCATATTCAGAAGCATTCATGCCTCCAACTGTGGAGACACACACAGATTTAGGGCAGCACGATTGTTTCCTTCTCTGTGGGTGCCAAGTCGAGGGGGGTGTCAGAAGGTGCCACAACCATGATATAGTGCATGCACAGACAGGAAGGTGAGAGGTGGTGGGCACTGAATTTTGGCTTTACACAGGGCGCTGCTGAAATGGGAAAGACCAAAGTCCACCCCGGTGAAGGCAGAATATAGCTATTATAGCTAGTAGCCATTGACTGCCCTCCATGAATTTCTTGGCCTTCTGTCTTTACGGGTATGTTGCGCCTTTTGGCCCTGACTGGCTCCTCAGCCTTGACTTTTGACTTATCTCACGGCTTCTGTTTCTCAGCTCATAGCTCACCTTGGGCTGTTGCCCCATGGCCCAGCCATGTGGCATATTCTGATTGCAGCCTCATCAGTGTATGTAGCATCCTCCAGAGTCAACATAAGCAAAGCAGACAGGAGTTTGTGCTGAAGGGTCTTTTACGTTGCATTCTCAAACAGACAATGGAGGCAACAGCAGAGGGAGGGAGACTGTCAGCAAATGCAGTTACACATATATTTAAAGCTTGGTCACGGTAAGGAACGAGGATTAAGGGGATAAGTTAAAAGCCATGGAGGAAAAGAGGAGTTTGAGGAAGGATTTGAATATAAAAGTATCCAGCTTCATGAACACTGTACATCTAAAGCACATCTGAAGCACATGGCTTCCCCCAAAGAATCCTGGGAACTGTTGCTCTGTGGAGTGTGAACTACAGATCCCAGAATCCTTTTGGGGGAGGTAATTTAAATGTCCTGTAAATGTGCTTGGGTTTTACTAGATGATCCTTTGGGTCCCTTCCAACTCTGAATCTATGAAATATATTGTCCTGGTTCCCACCTCAAACACCACAGCCAAGGTTGCATGAAAACTTTATTCAAAGCTAGTAATTCTGTTCGGTTGACATTTTAACACAGATCTGCCTAATTTGCACTTTCAGAGACATGGTGTGAACCAAAGCACAAGTATCCCTCAAAACGTTCACTTCTCTGGATTTTGTAGTGCAGGTCTCCACCTGAAAAATGCCTACAAAAATGTGTATATAAGATGAAAGGGTTCATTAAAACGCACATATTCGTTTTTAAATGACGCAAATTCATTATATAAGGGGAACTTCATTGCCAAAAATGTGTGTGTTCTGCACAATTGCACACAAAAATGTGTACATTAAAGGAAATTCAGACTCAAATGCAAAGTGATCCAGAGGTGTGGCAGGTAGAACCAAAGACTGGGAAAATAGGAAATGGAGAGAAATGGAAACTAACAGAATCATAGAATCATAGAATCATAGAGTTGGAAGAGACCACAAGGGCCATCGAGTCCAACCCCCTGCCAAGCAGGAAACACCATCAGAGCACTCCTGACATATGGCTGTCAAGCCTCTGCTTAAAGACCTCCAAATCACCTATCACCCATCCCTAGTCTTAAATGGGCCTTAGGAATGTTCAGCTGCTCAGTGCAAGTAAGACCATAACCCTAGATTCAGACAACTGCCTGTTGGGGAGAAGCATGGTCAGCAGTCACATCAGTTGAGCACATGTGGTGTTCTGGTCCAGTGATGGAACCCAAGAGGAAAAGTAGACCATGGACAGCTCCAAGTGAGCAACAGATTCCATCCAAGGTTGGGACCAGATGGAGGCCTTGTAAGACTCCATCTCCAGACTACCTCCATCAGGCTCCACCCCCCTGAGAGAACTTCAGAGCCTTCAAGAGCCAACCCTCTAGCTGAAGACAGCTGTTCCTCATCCTGGTGTTCTCCTGGCAGACTGGTGATATGTGGTGGGTGACATCTGGTTCTTCAGGCTTAGGGGAAATGTCCAGGCCCTGGGAGTTTCACCTAGGAATTATTGTTTCCCTCTCTTTTGTAGTCTCTTTTGCAGATGTGATTCTGCTCCACTGTTGTACATTCAGCGAATGCACATAGAACAGTGGTTCTGGAGGAGAGGCAGGATAGAAATGCAGCTAAAAAGCCTTTAACAAACTACTTATAATAGATCATCCCCATGAGAACAATGTGGGAAAGAGGGAGTTGTGATGTGTGAAGGACACTAACAATTGTTAACCACAGAGCAACTGATGGTTATGGCCGGATCGCTCCAGAGACACCCAGAGCCAATACACCACAATCTTGGATGCACAGCTGGTTATGCTGGTCGTACAGTAGGAATGTGCCCTGCATTGATAGAACCATGAACCACAACACAGACACACACAGAGAGAGAACACCAAGATGTAATGATGCGTATGCGCACATTTCTTCCCTCCATGTTCTATCAAAACACATAGCTGCATATGCATACTCGCAAAATCCCTTTTGTGTGTATCAGTTTGCAAGAAGCAGTATTTCTGGTTCTTTCCATCCTTCCAATTTTCCTTACAATAACCATGTGAGGCAGGTTAGACTGAGAGATAGTAATTATCTGAAGGTGGGGAGGCCTCCTGGGTTGTAGACAACACTAACCACTACATTATGCTGATTTCCACTGCCACCTTCCTCTCCTGCCTTCCTTGCCATGATTGCATGCAGACTGTTTTTTGATTGCAATGTTTTATCAACAATGAAAGCATATCTTGTATGGTGTTTTAGCTATGTGGGCATAAACACTGAAGAAGAGCCCTGCTTGTTCAGTATCCTGTACTCACAGCGGCCCACCAGGTGCCCATGGAAAGTCTGCAAGAGGGATATTAGCAGAACAGCTCATTAGTCCTCTTGGGTTCCCCAGTTCATGATACCTTGGCTCCGGGGCTACATCCACATCATCCACACCTGAGCACTGGAGGTAGTACACAGCCCTGACGAATATCCATATGTGAATGTATGTATCAAGAGTCTCTTTGCATCGTGGCTTACCAGTCTGTAGAAGCTCATGTGAACCTCAATCAAGCGCTGTGCTCTGATTTCATGTGACTTTAGTAACTGCCAAAATTTTATCAGGTCTTTCTTTCTGATTTTGTGTGACCTGTCCAGATTGCTCTTAGGGGAGGTGTCTGCATTTCACCTATCTTCCTAAACTGCAGGAAGGTCCTTGTTTCAATCCTGGTGTCTCAAGGTATGGCTGGGAAGCACTTCTCCCTAACCCCTGGAGAGCTGCTGCCAGTCATTGTAGACGATACCGAGCAAAACTGACCAATTACGTGACTCAGTATAAAGCAACTTCCTATGTTCCAATGTCCTAGACAGCATCTTAAAAAGCAGAGACATCACCTTGCTAACAAAGGTCTGTATAGTAAAAGCTATGGTTTTCCCAGTAGTGATGTATGGAAGTGAGAGCTGGACCATAAAGAAGGCTGATCGCCGAAGAATTGATGCTTTTGAATTATGGTGCTGGAGGAGACTCTTGAGAGTCCCATGGACTGCAAGAAGATTAAACCTATCGATTCTTAAGGAAATGAGCCCTGAGTGCTCACTGGAAGGACAGATCATGAAGCTGAGGCTCCAATACTTTGGGCACCTCATGAGAAGAGAAGACTCCCTGGAAAAGACCCTGATGTTGGGAAAGATGGAGGGCACAAGGAGAAGGGGACGACAGAGGACAAGATGGTTCGACAGTGTTCTCGAAGCTACCAGCATGAGTTTGACCAAGCTGCGGGAGGCAGTGGAAGACAGGAGTGCTTGGCGTGCTCTGGTCCATGGGGTCATGAAGAGTCGGACACGACTAAAGGACTAAACAACAACAAATGCTCCAATGTAACTTTCCCCTAGTTGTGCTCCTGGATATGCCACCCAGCATTCCAAAATACTCCACCTCCAGTTTAGTGAGTAGGTTCTTCCTTTTTTAAAAAAAGGATTTCGGAGTCCAACAAGAGTTTTGTTGTTCGGTCCAACGTTCCATTTCAGAGACACAACAAATGCACGATTTCCCACCCAGCATCCAAACAAATCCAAGTCAGCTTTGAGTCTGCAAAATGTCGATGAATTCTTCAGAGTAAATCAGCCCTGTCAGGCTGATGTGGAACCGTCACCTCCTTGTGACATAATATAATATGAAATGATATTGAACAACATGCGTTTGGCACTAAATTGTTAGCGGGTTTTAGCTTTGACAGCAGCAAGTTTATTGCTTTAATCCCAAGGTCTTTTAACCCTCTTTGACATAAATTGAGGTTGGCTTTTGTGGAGGGGAAAAAAAACCCGTCCACTTCACTCTCTCTCTCTTTACCTAAAACTGCTTTTAACAATTTATGCTCATACATCAGACGCTCATTTTGAGTGACAAAAAGAAAAAAAGGAAGATCTATTAGAATAGAAGGAAAAAAGGGTCACTTTAGGTTAAGCAATATATGTCTGTCTTTGTAGGCATGTCACAGTTTTTCTCTCTTGTTGACTACAAATTCCAGGCTGTAGAAATACATTCTGGTGGCAAAATATCAGCAAAGAATGAGAAAAGATAGGCACTCTGATCATATTGTTGAGATCACTCTTTCTCCTCTTCCATTTCAATTGGTTTGGAAGGAACTTCATTCTCAGGTTCTGTTTTGAAAGTCACTAATATGGGATTGAAAGTTTGACACATTAACAGCTGGATCTGATGTACCCAAAGATAGAAGGCAACCACTGGATGTTCCTTCTTTTCATTAGTCTTTGATGCTACCTGAGTAGCACCTAAAAGAGCCTAATCTGAATGGCTGCTGTGTCCTCCTGCTTTCTTTCTTGAGATTATGAGCCAGATGCAAATTCATGGAGGAGAGGACTATCGGTGGCTGTGAGGCATGATAGCTATGCTCAGTATCCAGAGTCAGAGGCGGCAGTGCTTTTAAATACAAGATGCTGGAAACCACAGGAGGGGAGAATGCTCTTGTGCTCAGGTCCAGCTTGTGGGTTTCCCATTGGGTCATCTGATTGGTTACTGTGTGAACAGGATGCTGGATTTGAGGGCCCCTTGGCCTGATCCAGCTTGTTTCACTGTCTTTTGATCATCCTGAAATAATTTAGGATGCAATCCTTACTCTGTTTTCCTGGGGACAAACTCCAAAGGACTTATTTCAGGGTGTATCTGCTTAGGATTGCATTGTTTATTCATCCATTAGCAGGTATTTGGAAATCCAATACCCAGTTAAAACCTATGTTCCAACAAGCTGCCTCAAGGAACGACCATCTAGCTCAGCGGGTGACATGATGAAAATTGATGCGTCAAAAGTATGGAATGCAGGCAAGTCACCAATGTGACAAATGGAATTGTTAGGTTGGTGTATTTATTTGCAGCAGATATAACACACAGGAAAGAAGGGAGAAATTTTCACTGTTATAGGCATGTAATAATAACAGATATTAAGTTTGACTATTCATCCATGCACTAGGAGACTCTCGATTGATGCTTAGCGGAGGCTCCCCTAATTACTCCAGCTCTGGGAGGCAGTTGTGATTTGCTCTCTCTCCCTCCTCCCTCTGACATCCTGCATAAGTACCTATGACAGAAGACCTGGCTGGACACACAGATCCTGGCTTTTCAAAATAAATCAGCAGCGACACCAGGATCTGACCCTCTCCGAGCCAAATGCCATTCCTTCGGCAGGTGCTTTTTCCCTGACAGGCCCTCCACCACCGCCTCTGGCAGAGAGCATGGGAGCCCGCGGTCCCCAAGCATCACTCTAACCTTTCAAGCATTTAATAGTGGCAGCCATGGCAGTGTTACCAATTCCCCCCTTCCTTTGCAGTTGCAAGCGTGAATTCCACAAACATTTCCAAATCCTGACAGGATAGAACTTGGGGAATTCAGAAACGGGGAGCTGTGTACGAATTGAGATCTCGTCCAAAGCAGAGAGAAGTGGCGGCAGCAGACTTTGCATGTTCAATGGCTGAGTCCTGGGCTGAGGGCCCAATCCCCCTTCCCACCCCTGCTCTGTTCCTGCCATTAATGCTGTGTATGAAAAGAAAGCCTAATAACAAAAAGGAGCATGGTGCCCCTTTATTCTTCCATGCTCAGAACTGCCTTCAAATTGCTACTAGGAACCTTTTCAAAATCTAATCCCTGGCTTTTTAAACCAGTGGGGAATCGTAGGGCAGAAGGCAGGAAGACCAACAGTAGGTGGCGCCAGAGCCAATGACAGGTAGAACCCACTCAATCCAGTTTTATCTCCATCCTCCTCCCTGCTAAGTTATGTGAGGCTGACCCTGAGGCAGGAGGAAGTTGACAGGCAGGACCATGATCTAAATGCTTGTAAGTAAGGCTATATTTAAAACTCTATGATTCCCACTTTAAATAGTCACGGCTCCCCCCCCAAAAAGAATTCTGGGAGCCGTAGTTTGTCAAGGGTGCTGAGAGTTGCTACAAGAGCCTTACCCACCCCACAGAGCTACAATTCCCCCTGGGAAGAGGGCCTGTTTATTTCACTGCTCTGGGAATTCAGTGTTCAAAGACACAGTCCACCCATGCAAAAATTTTGGGGGTGTGAATCAGGGCCAATGACGGGTGTGTTCTGTGGAGAGTGGCTGTGGCTTGAGTTTTGAGGGCCAGGCAGAGAGGCCTTGGGTGTGAGGTCCACCACTCCTCTCCCAGAAGAATGAATCTTCAGCTTCCCCCAGGCCTCATGGATCATGTTATTGGTGCATTTACCCGATGCATTCAGTCTTGTTTGGAGACTTCCAGAATCAGCTGAAATTGTATCATTTATGTTACGGTCATGTCTATGCGAAATATATTTGTGTATGATTTGGTTTGAACATCAGAAAGAGTACCGAGGAGAGATTCCTTGCGTTTACATTGAAATGGTTAAGATCATTAAGCTTTTATAGCCGTCAATAAATTATAAAGTGAAATAAAAAACAATCAAGTTGGAAACAGTGACAGAGCAGAAGGTAGCAGAGGCATTAAAAAGTACGGCAGGCAAAGAATTCTTGACAACCACTCTAGTAAATATTTCAAAATACAGATCGAATGTTTTATGGATCACTAAAGCTATTGTAAATACAGCAGCTGTATCCCAAATACATCATGCTAAATCCAAGGCAAAAGCAATAAGAATGTAGCAGCAGGGTACACCTTCTTGCATTAAGCTGAGCTGAACAAGAGGTCTGCACACAGGTACGATCAAAAAGAAACTCTGGCCACAGAGGACCCACAGGAGCAGAACCCAGGGTGCCAAAGGGTGGAATCTAGTACAGTGTTTCGTTTATTTAAAACTGATGGCTAACAAGTGCTTGGAAGTCCTCTGGCACCAAGCCATGCAATCAAAACATGGCTGCTGGGAAGGGCTAGCCCAAGGCACCTGAGGTGAACCACAAAATGGTGTCCCCCTCTCCACCAGGGAAGAAGGGGTGAGTGAAGATCTATATTAGGAACAAGGGAGGAATAAAAATCTATATTGGGATCTGCTACCCCTGTAGATGCTGCCACCTGAGGCCTTCGCTGCACCTTGCCTCATGTGTGGGCCGGCCCTGTTGCTGGGCTACCACAGGTCAACCCAAGCTCCATCCTAAGAAGAGCCTGCTGGATCAGGCCACGGTCCCTATAGTCCAGCATCCTGTCCTCATGATGGCCAACCACATGGCTATTATGGGAATTCTCCCAAGCACAAGAGCTCTCTCCCTTCCTGTGACTTCCGGTAACAGTCATTCAGAAACACTGCTTCCTCGAAGCATGGGGGCAGACCACAACCATCATAGCTTGCAGCCATCAATTTGTCTGATCCTCTTTTAAGGACATCTAGGTTGGTGGCCATCACTGCCTCCTGTGGGAACGAGCTCCGTATGTTAACCATGTGCTACATCCAAACTTTGAATTGTTCTGCAAGCAAGGATTCTGGGATAGATCACCAGAACAGGTGAGACGGACCACAGAATCCAACTCATGCCACCTGTAAATAACAAAGATGTAGCTGCCACAAAACGTTCAGGGGTTCAGCATCCACATCAGAGGTGGGGAAACGTAGGCACAGGGACCAAATGCAGCCCCCCCCCGGGCCTCTCCATCCAACCTCTAGGAATAGGCCAGCCCCCCAGCCCCCAATCAGGCTTTCTCCTCTCCCCAGGCCTGGTCCTGCTCTGTGCCCACTGGTGCCTTCAGGTAGGGCTGGGAATGTCTCTGGTCTGACAGTATATGGCACCTTTCTATCCTCCTATGTATCCCTGGATGTGGCTTCTACTCTGCATTTGCCCTCTCTGACACTTTTTCTAGCTTCCACGTCACTTTCTGAACCAATGAATTATTTTTCTAGCTAGTTTCGATGCTGCTTTGGAAGGAGAGAGAGAGAGAGAGAGAGAGAGAGAGAGAGAGAGAAAGAGAGAGAGAGGGAGAGACCCTGTAGAGTGTGTATGTCTGCTAACAAGAGTAATTAAACATCTGGCACAAATGCAATTAAATATTTTGCTGTTGTGGCAGAAAAATATATACCAGGGGAAGCTATATTTTGATTCCTCGTTGTGTGTGTGTAATATATATATATATATATATATATATATATATGTTCTTGAACAAGAAATTTCACCTTCACATTTCTTTATATTTGTGATTGATGTTGGATTCAAAACGACACCACCCCTTCTATAGCCTCTGTCTCAAGCATGGTATGAGCTTGATTGGGACCCCAGTACCAATTCATTGGGCCCTTGATGCTCATGCTGGCTGTTTTCAAATTGTAAGGAGCAGAGATGTGCCCCGCTTTCATATTTCAGCTCTCCCTTTGGTTTTGTATATGACCCGTGACATCTTGCAGGTAGAGGTAAGGCCAAGAATGCTGATTAGTGCCCAGGTGAAACCTCAACTTTTCTAGGTAAGAGAACCCAAAGGGCTGGAGAGGACTTATCTTCTTGAAGCAGGAGAGGACTTCATCCTCTCAGTTGCTTTCCAGTCTCAAGCTCAGGGTGGCACATCAAGAAGATAGAGCAGTATGTTGAGCTGAAGGAGTCTGGTTCTCCTCTTCATCAGCTCTTCACATATAGAACACATGGACCATGGACTTGGTTTGTGAAAGAATGAATGAATGAACGAACGAATGAACAAACAAACAAACGAATGAAGCTGGAGCCTGGGAAGATTTTCTTTAGGCCCTGCTAAGAAAAATAATTGAATACTCTTGCCACAATCTACAAATTCACACATACTGGACAAAAGTCAGAGTCCCATCCTTTGCTGTGACCACTCTTGCCTTTAGTCCTGCCCACCACTGCCATGTGGCATCTGGAAGGTTCCCCATTAAGGCATGTGGCCCTTTGGCTGAGAACACATCAGCATATGCCAACATTATGAAAATTCATGCCATGCAGATTCTCTACCACTGAGCTATGACCTTTCCCCTACATGAGACCTACTTCTGATTTTTTTTTTTAAAAAAACCCCAATCTGGACTGACTTCCAGCTCCTCCACCTGTAACTAAGTTCTATACCCAGACCTGTTTCTATGGCTATCTATGTGCTCACCATCCAAATAGGTGGTTGGTACTTAATGCAGTTTACTGGGGGAGTGGTGAATTAAGTGGCTTGATAGAAGACATGAATCAAGGTTGGACGGCGACCAAGATGATCAAAGTTCTGGAAACCAAACCTTATGAGGAATGGTTGAGGGAGTTGGGGATGTTCAGTCTGGAGCAGAGAAGACCCAGAGGTGATATGATTGTCATCTTCAGTTATGCGAAGGGATGCCACATGGAAGAGACTCCCTTGAAAGGTGGTGAACTCTCCTTCACTAGGGTCTTTTAAACAGAGGTTGGATGGCCATTTGTGAAGCATTCTTGGGGTCCTTCCACCTTTACAATTCTATGATTCTATGAAATCAAGAAAACCAGAATCCTCAAGCCCATCTCTTGGACTCTCCTGCCCTCATAGGCTTCTAAAACAGCACCTGGAATGGCCTTCACAAAAGTGGACACCCCCACCCACATAATTTGAACACTGAATTTAAAAGGAAGATGTCACATTTGAAAAGTTTTGAGAAATGCAACAAGCGGCACAATGGCTGTCTAAGCTGAGTGCCAGCAAGACAATGCTTCTCTTCTCTGGCCCTGAAAAATACTGCCTGGGATAATGTGTCTACAGTAAGAAAATATCACTGTATACTGATTATGGATATTCCTCCCCCTTTCTTTCTCATTTCTCCAGGGTAAAAAGGATTGCAAAGTGTTCATCTGTGCTCAAAGCAGAAGGCTTTGAAATAATAATTTCTAATAGTTTTGTGGAACAGACAGCAGCCAGGAGCCAGGATGGTAAGAGCAAAGAGCTCTCTTTGCTGCCTTTAACTTATACGCCCTTTTGGAAGAAGATCCTTGTGGTGAAAAGCAGCCATGATTGCAAATCAAGAAATGAATATCTTTCATCTCAGAGACCCTGTATGCAAACGAAACCTTTTTGTTTGTTTGTGAAACTGAGTTGCCCCTGAGATGCCCTCGGGAGTAGGAAGGGGTTGGGAAACAACTGGTATAGTGGCACATAGGAAAATACCATTGTTGAATATTCTTGTTTGTCCTCCAGGGTCAAATCCTGACAGGTGGAGGAATGCTTGAAATTGATAAATGACTTTAAAAAGAATAACCAAGGAGATGCGCTGAAGCCCAGCTCAAAGAGTAAATGACTGCAGGGTGGGGTGTGCGTATTTCTCAGAACATTTTTGTAAAATGCATTTTCGGATGGAGCAAAGCAGTTTGGGCAAAGGTGCCCTCAGGAATGCAATAGTCACATAATTATAACAACAAGTGTTTAGGGGTGTGTTTTTTGGGGGGACAGAGAGATTTCAAGGTTTTCTCTTCCATTTGTTTGTACTGACTGCATTGACTTCAATAAATGTATGATGACAATGTTGTTACACACAATGAGAAAAATAAAACTATAGTTACACACACTTAGGCACAAATGAAATCTGCAAGTCGTACCCCCTGAACTCCCTGCAATTTTAGCCCAATCAGACACTCACAAACCCAACATATAACCTTGTAAAACAGCAGCTAAAATGGGCAACTGTAAACTGTAAGGGACTGATTGTGCTTCCAATACCGATGGTTCAATCCTACACCTGCTCAGAAGTCCCAATGTTTTCAAGAGGGCTTACTGCCATGTAAGTATGTATAGGTTTGCTATCTGATTTTACCTCTGATAGATTTCAGGTTGGGGACGTCACCACTAACTCCATGTGGCATTAAGAGCTGTGCCCTTTAAGCTCCCGGTCTGTGATTGTTGGAAGTTGTTCCTATGTTCCAAATAATTAGGATCATATTCCCACCTGGCTGCATCAGAGGAACAGGCTAGATGGTGAGTTCCCTGTCATCCACCTGTGTAGAACAAATAACTCTTTGGCTCCCATCCTTTGCAGTGGTCATGGAAATGGAGACTGGTTTTCTCAGGCTGGTGAAGGGCATGTGGGCTGTGTCCCGTTGGGTGGTGCTGTGGTCTGAACCACTGAGCCTCTTGGGCTTGCCGATCAGAAGGTTGGTGGTTTGAATCCCTGCAACGGGGTGAGCTCCCATTGCTCTGTCCCAGCTTCTGCCAACCTAACAGTTCTAAAGCACGCCAGTGCAAGTAGATAAATAGGTACCACTACGGCAGCAAGGTAAGCAGCATTTCTGGTTTCTGTCGCGGTGTCCTGTTGTGCCAGAAGCGGTTTAGTCATGATGGCCATGTGACTCGGAAAACTGTCTGTGGACAATGCCAGCTCCCTTGGCCTGAAAGCAAGATGAGTGCCGCAACCCCATAATCACCTTTGACTGGACTTAACCGTCCAGGGGTCCTTTACCTTACCTAGTGCTTGCACTCACCTTTCCTCTGGTACAAAATGCTTGGGGGGGCCTGGGGGTAAAAAAACTGGGGTCAATGAGGGGTAGCTGGGTGGGATAACTCCTGAGGGGGTGTGGCAGAAACACAGATGCCAAAGGGGCAGCATACCTTCTAACATTCCTTGGATGAAAATGTCCCTGTTTTCATCTGAGGAATGTTGGGGAGTATGAATTCCCATCATCTCAAGATGCAGATATTGCTAAGCCTCCTTGATGACAATAAAAAGCCTGGCATTTCAAATACTTAATAAAGTAATGGTTGCTAACCTATGGCCCTCCAGATGTTTTTGGTCTCCAACTCTTATCAGCCAGTGATGGGAGTTTTAGTCCAGCAACACCTAAAGACCCGTCGGAGAGCCACTCCAGGCTTCAAGTATCTTAAAAATTGCACTTGCCTCATTCTTGAGCATTCTGAATGCATCTGTTTCCTTCCATTTTTAGGAACCCACCTTAGACCTAGTCAGACCATGGGTCCCCCTCACTCAGCATTGTCTTTGCTGACTGGCAATAGCTTTCCAAGGTTTCAGATGGAAGTCTTCCCCAGGTGAGCCTAGAGAATTGAACCTAGGACCTTTAGCACACAATGCATGTGCTCTGCCACTGAGTTATGGCCTTGACCCCTAGGCCAGCAGGATCCAGAATTTTGTCTCCAGTTGCAGCTCAGAATAATAGCAGTGGCTGACTGCCCAACTGAGTCCAGACAGGACTGATCTCATATGTGGGGAAGGGACATAGATCAGCAACAGAGCATGGGCTTTGCAGGCAGAAGGTCCAAGGTTTGATCCCCAGTATGATGTCCAGCTACAACTGGGAAAGACGCCCTTTCTGAAAGCCTGGAGATTGGCTGCCAATCAGCACAGACAATTCTGTGTTTATTGCTCACATTTATTTATTCCAAAATGCAGTGGTACCTTGGGTTTGAGATCAGCCAAATCAGGGAACAGGAGAAATTGGGCAAATTCGTTTTTCCTTTGTTTGTCTTTTGCCTGTTGGCTGCAGCAATTTGGGGCAGAAACCATGCAGGCAGGGAGGGAAAAATCAGGCAAATCACAGATTAGAAATGTTTTGATAGGAAATAATAGAAATTGTCAGCTCACCTAATGAATGATTTTCTGGGAACACATTGTACAGTGGTAAGGTAAAGGTAAAGGTACCCCTGCCCGTACGGGCCAGTCTTGACAGACTCTGGGGTTGTGCGCCCATCTCACTTAAGAGGCCAGGGGCCAGCGCTGTCCGGAGACACTTCCGGGTCACGTGGCCAGCGTGACATCGCTGCTCTGGCGAGCCAGAGCCGCACACGGAAACGCCGTTTACCTTCCCGCTGGTAAGCGGTCCCTATTTATCTACTTGCACCCAGAGGTGCTTTCGAACTGCTAGGTTGGCAGGCGCTGGGACCGAGCCGCGGGAGCGCACCCCGCTGCAGGGATTCGAACCGCTGACCTTTCGATCGGCAAGTCCTAGGCGCTGAGGCTTTAACCCACAGCGCCACCTGCGTCCCTTTGTACAGTGGTACCTCGGGTTAAGTACTTAATTCGTTCTGAAGGTCTGTTCTTAACCTGAAACTGTTCTTAACCTGAAGCAGCACTTTAGCTAATGGGGCCTCCCTCTTCTGCCGCACCACCGGAGCACGATTTCTGTTCTCATCCTGAAGCAAAGTATTTAACACGAGGTACTATTTCTGAGTTAGTGGAGTCTGTAACCTAAAATGTATGTAACCTGAAGCGTATGTAACCTGAGGTACCACTGTAAATGCTTTATCTTTCTTTTCTTTCTCCTCCGCCTCCTCTTCCTCTTCTTCTTCAAAATAAAAAAGGCAAATAATTGATCTCCGCAAAATCACAGCCATATTAACAGGTTTGCCTAAAACAACAAAGCAATATGTGGTTGTTGTTGTTTTTAAAAATGAAATAAATCCGAACAAATGTTTTGGCCTAGCTCCATGCTGGCATTGTGTCTCTGCATGCCTCCTGGGAAATGTGACATTAAAACATACCCTTGGTTCACACTTAAGCCAATTTTATAGGGCAGGAAAAGAAAAGGCAACATTTTGCTATGAAAGCACCTTCCCCCCATCTGGCAAAATGGCTTTTCTGGACTCTATTGTGGCTCATTGTCTAAAAATAGGATGAAGACAAATTGTTATCATTTGCGAAAGCCCATGACAATAATGATAAATGAACAAATTTTTTTGCCCTCTGAAGTCATTGCTTAAGGCTTTCTCTGGGATCAACAATGTTAAACTGGTAAACTTGCCTCATCTGCATCTGCGGAAGGTTTACAAATGGCTTTGTAAACAATTTTAGCCAGAGCGTTAATCTCTCCTCCAGAAGTGGGGCTTCCATGATCTATGATTGATTTGCAATTTAAAATGACACTGAAACCTCTGAAACAGATATGAGAGAAACTTTCAGTGAATAATGCTTTAGTTGACAAGAAAAGATAAGGCACATCGTTCATCTGATAGTGGGCTGTTTTTGATAAATATTGTTCATAATGGAGAATTTTGGAATCATTAATGTGTGGATAGAACATTACTACTTTTTGACTGGAACCTCAGAAGCAGTTTTCCTCTGCAGCCGGTCTTGTTAGCAGAGGAAGCCTCGGACGATGCATCTTGCTTTCAAGAAAAAATAGCCCAAAATGGAACAAGCGCCCCGCAAACGTTAATTGTACCTCAGGTCCACTTCTGTACTAGCAAAAAGGTGAATCTGCAAAAGCTTGCTTTAAAAGGGGCATGATCCCCCCTATAAATATTGCACAGGTAAATTAAAAGCACATGATGTAGAGGCAAATTAAAGGCAATTTTATTTTAAAGATGCTTCTCGGCACTATTGTTCAGATCACAGTGAGCGGGAGACAATGACTTTCCACAGCTCTGTGTTATGATTAAGACACTTGCGATCCGCTAAATATTTTTGAAACAATACCTCAATGGTAGAGCAGCTGCTTTGCATGAATAAGGTCCCAGGTTCAGTCCTTGGTGTCTCTAGGTGGGAAAAGCTACTGCCTGAAATCCTGGAAAGCCATTGCCAGCCAGTGTTGACATCACTTAGTTAGATGGACTGATGGTCTGGTCCAGTTATAAGGCAGCTTCCTATTTAAATAAACATCCACATTTTTTTTGATAGAGAACATTTAAAATAATGAAGAAATGATATAGTGGATTGTAAGAAAAGCAGTATGCAATAAGGGGGTAACAAATAAAAAATGGAAGCTGAGGGAAGCCCAGAAGGGAAGGGGTGAAGATGTATAATATGTATGTTATTGATATTAGATGTTTCTGATGACAGAAAAAAAAGTTAATAACTTTTTTTAAAAAAAATATATAAGGCAGCTTCCTATGTTCCTGTGAAATTCTGTCATAGGCTTAGTGTGAGATAAACCTCTTTCATGTGTCCAGGAATAAAATACGTAGGTGTGTGCCCCATGTAGGGTTATGCCATTACGTAATACAAATTACTTCTATACAAATTCATGGAGTGACCACATTTGGAATACCGTGTGCAGTTCTAGTTGCCTCACCTCAAAAAGGGTATTGTGAAGCTGGAAAAGGCTCAGAAAAGAGCAACCAAAATGATATGTCTTCCTCTCTCATAATGTTGGAACTTGAGGGCATCAAAGGAAGCTGAATACTGGAAGATTCCAGACAGATAAATGAAAGTTGTTCTCCATGCACAGAGCTGAACAATGGAACTCACAGGAGACTGTGATGGCCACATACTTGGACGGCTTTAAAAGAGGATTAGACAGTTGGAGGCAGCGATGCTTGTGAATCATAGTTGCTGGAAACCGCAGGAGGGGGAGAGGGCTCAGATGATGCTCACTGGCATCTTTTTGGCCACTGTGAGAACAGGATGTTGGACTGGATGGGTCATTGGCCTGATCCAGTAAGCTCTTCTTAGGTTCTTATCTAGACTTAGGTGCATGTATTTTTAAAATACATTGGAAGAGATAATCTGATCCCAGGTAGCGCATCCATGTTGCTGCTCTTCATTGGGCAGGTTTCATTGTTAAGTTGATCAGTAGTTGTGATCTTCTTCTTCTTGGGATGGGGAATGCAAGGGAGAAGAATGCATTAGCAAATGGATTTCCCTGCCATTAAGATTCTAAACGTAGAAGTATAAGAGGTTAATGCGATGCTGAGAAGTCAATTCCATGTGGAAAGTGGTACAGAGGCTTCTTTAGAACAGGGAACCTGCAGCCCTCCAATTGGTGATAGACTACCATAGGGACATAAGAAGAGCCTGCTGGATCAGGCTAATGACACATTTTTGTCCAGCATCCTGTTCACACAGTGGCCAATCAGATGCTCCAATGGGAAACCTGTAAGTAGGACCCAAGCACAAGAGCAACACTCTCCCTTCTTGTGGCTTTCAGCAACTGGTATTCAGAAGCATTGCTGCCTCCTGCTGTGGGGGCAGAACATAGCCATCATGGATAGTAGCCAGTGATAGTTGTCTCCTCCATGAGTGTGTCCAATCCTCTTTTAGAGTCTAGTTTGATGGCCATCACTGCCATCCTGCAGGAGCAAGTGCCATAGTTTAACTATGCACTGCATGAAGAAGTCCTTCCTTTTATCTGTCTTCTCCAGCAACCAGCTTCACTGGATGTCCACATATTCTAGAGTTAGGAAGGAGAGAGAGAAACTTTTCTCTGTCCACTTTCTCCATGCCGCGCATCGTTTTACAAATTCCTATTGTGTCACTTCTCACTTTCTTTTTCTCTAAACTAAGAAGTCTCAAAGGCTGCCACTTTCCCTCACAGGGGAGGTGCTCCACCCCCCTAATAATTTTGCTTGCCCTTTCCTGAGGTGAAGTTAATTCCATTTTCATTTTGATGCCAACCTACCTGACTCACACTTCCAAGCCAAGACTTGGACTGAAACATAGCTGTCCTTCACAACTCCAAATTTTGTGATGGGGAAAGAAAACCTTTTCTAAAAAGCATATACTTTTTGTATATATTTTTAGGGGAAAAATACATTTTCTAAAAAGTATTGGGGAGGGTGTGCACAAAAATACTTATACTCAGTTTTCGCTTGCAAAAATGTGTATATTCAATGCATATGAAAATGTGTATGGATTTCCATGCAGCCTTTTTAAATATATTTTTTTAAAGTAAAGTAAATCACAAACTGATTTGCAAAATTGGCAGATTTAACCAAAGGGGACAATGGTCTGGGATGATGGTTCCAGAAACACCTGTGGAGACTCCATGTTCCCCACCCCTATTTAAGGTTCTCTAGAGAAGAAGATCTTACATGGACAGAGAGGGATGTGTGACTCTTGACAAGGAAGACCCACTCACCTGTTAACGTGGCATGATGTGGATCGTCACCATTGTCGGGCTCCTCATCACTGCGTCCCAAATGGCTGGTGGGATATGTCTCAACCTCTCCCTCTGGCCAAGGAAGTTTGAATTGGGCACTCGCAGTTCTGGCCAATCCCAGGTGGGCCTGGGATGAGGTCCTGAGGGTGGAGCCTACTGGGGAGTCTTCACTCGGGTCGGGGGTAGTCTGGCTTGGGTGGCGGATAAAGCATTGCATTGGATTCTTAGTCTAGGTTGGGGGGGTTGGGTTTGTAAGCTTCTGCCTTTCCCCTCCAGGTAGGATGGGAACAATTCAGGGAAAGGAGGAACCCAAAAGAACTGGTCCCTCAATGGAGTCCACAAAGAAGCCCTGCTTCTCATAAGTCCTTTGCTGCAGCCTGATGCAAGAGGAAGAGTATCTTTGTGCTGATGGAATTGGAGATCATCTTTGGGTGGGAAATGGAGCAATGTAAACACTACCAAAGTCCAGAGTAAATCTCCTCTGCCTCATTTCCCTACATGCAGCATAAATAAAAGCATCTTCTGGCTTGAACTACAAAAGCACCTACTCTTGAAAATCCAGGGCTTCATTTCCCCATGATTCTGTAGCACTGCCTCTGTTTGTTGTTGCAGCTGAACGAATCCAAGGCCACTATGCTGAGGGCACAGAGATCAGGGCGCAAAATGGATAAGCAGAACGGCTGTTGCTTGTTCACAAGCCATCTGTAGCTCTTATCAGCCATTTGCTGGGAAGCGAAGTAAGTGGCATTTAAAACAGCTCAAAGTGCAACAGGTCACTTGGTTGGCTATATGAGCAAGGGGCTTTGAAAAGAGTCTGTAATTGGTAGCTAGGCAGTTCTCAGGGTTCACTTTGCGATCTGAGATTGCGACAATATCGACAAGCAATTGGCATGCAACCTCTTTTGAGTCTCCATCACAAACACACTGTCTGTTTGTTTGTACTGAAAGAGCTTGCAAGACACTTTCAGGACAAACAAGAGGATGAGGTCCAAGACAGGGTTGGAAAAGAGAGCTCTGTGATTTTCATTATCTATGCAGGTCTGCCTCCTTCTCCTACCCCTGAACTTCTGCTTCCTGCAACTGCACAGATGGAGCACTGGGAATTGGTAGCTGAAAGGACCCTAGAACTCTTTCTGGCATATACCTTCCAACTTTTCACATATGAAAATGGGGTGTGTGTGTAATGAATTAATTAACTAACAAGCTGTATATAACACTTAACCAACCAAACCGTCTAAGCCATTCACATAAAACAATATGTGACATGCATTAATGGATCCTGATAAAATCAAACATTAAAAGCTCATTGACATAGGATGGCTTTCAACTAAGTTTGACACAATAACTGCTGCCTCCCATGTTGTTTTTGCTGCATCTGCAGCACTGAGGAGATCTCTCTGGGGCACAAGCCTGGGCAGTGTATATGGAGGTCCTGGGCTGGCCAGAGGATGAGACTCCACTCTCAGCCTCACTGATGTGGTCCAAAGGAAAGCAGAGCAATATGTTTAGCACCACCTTGGCTTCAGGAGTTGCCAGAAGGAGGTGCACAAGATGCTATCCAACCGTTTTAGGGACTCTACTCTGGATTTGTGTAGGGTTTACTCCTTAGCCTTCTCTTCTCCTGAAGATGTTATGCAGGGCAGCGGTTGTGGATTGTTCCTCAGGGTTTATTCCTGAAGCCTTTCTCGTGAATGAGCATAGCTGCCAGGCAGCAGAGGTTTGGAATCAAAAGTTTACACAGAAGAGTAGACCCACTAAGACGAATGAATGTGACAAAGTTATGTCCATTAATTCCAATGGGTCCCAGCTGAGTAACAGTTGGATTTCCTAAACCCATCTCTGGTAAAGGGAGGGCATCAGGGGCAGTGAGGGCGATGTGATGGGGAAGGCTGGGAAATGTACCTCCATTCTCCCCCTTTCCTGCAATAATCACCTGGCAGAATACAGCTAAGCTCCGAACACAATCCTGGACTTAGCAATGCAAAATAGAAAAGAGAAGCTGTGTTCCTTACGTTTAGCAGCTTGAGAAATTAATGTTAATAGGCATAATGTATAATAAGTTCCGATAACCACATTCGTTCACTCCTTTCCTGTTTTGAAGCGTTCAGATTTGCTTTAGTTTTATTAATGTATTTCTTTTATCTTTCATCAGAATTGTGTTCTGTATGTAAAGTGACCAAAGGTGATTAATGATGAATAGATTAAGATGGGACAGGGCATTTGAAAAACGACTTAAGTGGTGCATGTAAGTCACTGGCTGGAGTCCCCAAATGCAAATTCTGGCTAAGTTAATGACTGGAAAATCATGATGGCTTTAGCGCATGAGCTTCTGAATTATTTAAACCGCCTTTATAAACAATAAATAATTAGCGTTTTGCATGGGGGCTAGTTAACGGGCCACCCTTGCAATTATTTCCATAGGCAACAGAGAGTTAGGATCAAATACCAATATAGAGGCAATGCATATCTATACAGAGAAGTCAGGCTGATTCATGGTATGACTTTTCATAAGCAATAGCTTAGCCTTCCAAATAGGTTGTCCAGTTTTAACTGCCATTGAAGAATGGTGCTTTGCAAGGTTTGGTGGGTGACTGTCTGCTTTGAGGAGGCATTCATGGAATGGGGGAGGCCTTATTTGCATATGACTCCCTTGTTCCAGCAGCTCCATTGGCTACTGGTCTGTTTCTGGGTACAATTCAAAGTGCGAGTTATGACTAATAAAGCCCTATACAGTATAGGTCCAGGCTTTCTGAAAGACTGTATCCCCTCATATGAACCGGCGCAGGCTCTGAAATTATCAGCAGAGGCTGAAACAAACACCATCACCCTCAGCCTTAATTGGTGCAGTTCAGAATCTGACCACCTCATTTGGCATACTTTCCATAGCTCTGTTCTTAGGGATAATTATAACGATCAGAAGCAATAAAAACCCACAGCTGCGCTGGTGTCCAAACATATGGAACAATTGGCAGGGACCTCTTCAAAATACAGGTCAATGCTTACCAAAATAAGGTATGTTTGTGGAAGCTCTATCCCACATTTACACCTAAAACTCGTTGATGTCTTAAATGAGAAGTCTGATTCAATAAATGTCCCATCATGATCACTTGGAAGAGATCCATTTAATTATAGTGCCCACTGAACAAGAGACTGCTAACCATATACTAAAGCCTAGTGTGTGTGTGTTTGCATGATTGAGTGATTTGTTAATGTTAATGGCAAAATAACCCAAAGATAAAGAACATGGCTGAAAGCAGTGTATGGCTGGACATTATCACTGAACATTATCGTGCCAATTTCCCCCTACACCTGATAGGCTGATTTATACATATTTGTAGCACAGGTGCCAACTCCCTGGGTGCCTGAGCACCCACAAAATTCCCCATGAAGGGGCCAGGCCACCCACAATTTTCAGTTCCAGGGCTGTGTGGCCTGCATGGCACCCACAGCTCTGGACATCCATAGTTGCGGGACCAAGCTGGCACTCCTGATTTGCAAGGTAAAGGTAAAGGGACCCATGACCATTAGGTCCAGCCGTGGCCGACTCTGGGGTTGCGGCGCTCATCTCACTTTATTGGTCGAGGGAGCCGGTGTACAGCTTCCGGGTCATGTGGCCAGCATGAGCGCACGGAAATGCCGTTTACCTTCCCGCCGGAACAGTACCTATTTATCTACTTGCACTTTGACATGCTTTCGAACTGCTAGGTTGGCAGGATCAGGGACCGAGCAACGGGAGCTCACCCCGTTGCAGGGATTTGCACCGCTGACCTTCTGATCAGCAAGTCCTAGGCTCTGTGGTTTAACCCACAGCGCCACCCGCGTCCCTGATTTGTAGTGTTAGCTTAATCATCATTACTATGGATCATTTCTCCCCCAATCAGCTATAGTAGGAGATACACTCCCCTCCCCCAGTTCCTAGTCGTTATAAGCTTAGTGAGAGTTATAAAGTTAAACACCATTTTTTGATCAGTTTCGTGGTTGTTTTTTAACTGTCTTCCCACCCACACATATAAACCATATGTTTAAAGGCAGCTTCCTTCCCACCTCTTCAAGCAACTCACAGGGGCTGTGTGCTCTTTCCTTCCACAGATTTGCAAGGCACCGTCACACACCAGGACTTAGCACTGCCGAAAGACAGAGCCACCCCTCAAGGTTCCTCTTATATATATTTTCCCCCTCCCCGGCCACAAAGAGAAGAGAAATATAGTCGCATTGATTGCTAAACCCTCGTGCTTGTTACTCACTGCCCGCACACAGAACGCTGCGCCTTTTGCAGCAGTGAGGAGACTTGGTATTTATCAGGGTTCAGAGCCAGTTCAGCCACACACTTGACAAATTATTTGTGGAATTGTGGTATTCACAGTCACTTAAATAAGAATCTGTCAACACAAGGCTGTGCTTTGTTGCCGTGGGTCTCCCGGTTTTTTCCCCGAGCACTCAAAGAATGATGGATTGGAGGTAATGCAAATTCACTAGCATTTTATATGCTGGTGCCTTCTTCATAGACAGGAAACATAGCTCAGTATCATCTTGTAAAATGCCTTAACTGTAAAGGCTTCTCTTGGCACTAGAAGTGCCTTTTTTAAAATGGTGTGCTTGGAAGAAGGATATGGGGATTCAAATATTTCCCTCACGTTCCCTCGGCTTTTGTCGGAGCAGGTGTGCGCTTGGGATTTTTCAGGCTAACCAGGACATATGCTTATCTGCTCTTGGTAATTAAAACAACTTGATAAATAACATTATTGGGTTTTATGGCAAGTTAAAAGTTAATGCTGCTTAACGGGATATTAAATACAAATAGCTCAAACAGCAGAAAATGTTGTCTCTCCGGTAACTTCTTCTGCATTTTAAGTAAATCCTGGAGAGCACCATGACTGCAGATTTATGAATTAAAAAAAGGAAGATCAGCTCTTGGCAAAAGACCAAGCTGCAAGGAAGAGTTAAAACAAGTAGGCACTATCGGGGAAGAGAAGGGGGCCACTGCTTCTGAGAAGAGAAGGTTCATGTGGCCATTTTGATGAGGCCATGGAGATGTGATGGGCACATGGAGCAGAGCCTTCTCAGCACACAGTTCCACACAAGTGGAACTCAGTCTCATAGGAGATCAGGAAGACTCTGTCCCTCAATACTTTTAAATGGGGCTTAAGCACTGCAATGCATGCACTGGGGACTAAAAATCTGGCATGTGGCCCCTTTAAGAGAGACATCTATGACCTAGGATGACAGCACCTGGAGAGCTGTTTTACATCGTGGAGAGGTTTGTTACTGCTCTTTGCCTGGGTTGCCAGGTCAGGAACATTTAAGCCCCTGAGATTTCAGGGCCCAAACCTGAAATTTAGGGGTGGCCCCTGGTGATGTCACTGGGCAGGCCTTGGAGATGGAGGTTAATTGGGAGAGGTAAGTGGAGGAAGGCAGACTGCCCCAGAGTGTCTGTGCTATAATCTGCACGCAGCTCCAGCTGGGCTGAAGTTTCTAAGATACATGCACAAGTCACAAATTTGGCCATTTTACTTATTTTTGGTTTCCTCATGATGGGGCTTGACCGCATGGTGTGCTCTGCGACACAAATGTAATGGCAGTCGAGAACGACAGCTTGGTCCACATCTTAGTCTGACGAGAGGGGCATCTTGGTCCAAAAATAATGTCTATCGTGTACCTGTAGGGTGCCTTTTATGTGGAAAAGGATTGAGAAGCATGGCCCTCTACTTCACCTGCACTCTGAAGTGTCACAGGCCAAAATTCAACACCCCTCCCCACATACACACATTCTGCATAAGCTATAGATCAGTTGTGTGCTCCTGCTCTGCAGTGGTGTGGACTAGATGACATTTAGGATCCCTTCTATCCCTCCAATTCTATGACCCCACAGTCTTCTACAGATGGATTCTATTCTCCTCAGTGCAAGAAGAAATTGTCATGCGAGGCTACAGAGGGTGAGAAAATATGGCACTGGATAATTTATAAAAGACTTGGAAGCTTTTAGCTGTTTCAACAAAGATTACAGTCTGATTTAGAGTACTACATGATACATTTTTTTTTAAAAAAAATCCTGCCTTAAAAAAAAAGTCCAGTTGATTAGCCAAAAAAAGAAATCGCCCAGAAATTGCACATGGTTTGCAACACATCCAATTGATAACATTTTTTAAAATGTATGTAATATTTTGAAATTTCTGGCTAATTATTTCTAATAGTTTCATGATAATATATGTGCAGACTCTCTCTCTTTCTTGGATGGGTTCCTGTTTTGGTCTTCTAAATGCATCTTCCTTTTGGCACCCTTTCAGCTCTGCAGAATTTCTCCAGTTGCCTGTATCTCTTGCCAAGGTGTTTGTGGAACATATTTTGACAGCTTTCTCGCTAAAATTGTGACTACTTGTTTCTGGAATGGGTACCAAATTGCAAATGTGATATGTGTTGGATTCCGTTCAGTATTACTGCAACTGCATAATGCCACTGGGTTTTCTGTCTGCTGTGGGATCCAGGGTCCAGCTTTTATTTTCCCTTATTCTTCTGTCAGTTAAGGAAACTTCACATTTGTGTGATAAATATGGGGTTTGTGTTGTTGGTTGGTGGACCTCTTGTCCACAGGCCTTGTATGAAAATTTCATGAATGTTGTATCCTTTCCAATATATCTTTGGGAGTATTTTTTTTTAAATTGTCTTTTCTTGAGTGGATGGGAGAAGAGGCCATTCATGCTGATCTGATCTTCCTGGTTAAGGCAAATACTCTAGCTGGCTCCCAGAAGAGTAAACTCATGGGGAAGCCATGATTTGTGTGGTATGTTCAAGAACATAAGAAGAATCAATTAGATCGGGCCAATGGCCCATCTAGTGCAGCACCCTGTCCCATAGTGGCCAACCAGATGTCTCAAGGGGAAACCCACAAACAGGGCCTGAGCACAAGATCCCTTCCCCCTACTGTGGCTTGCAGCAACTGGTGTTCAGAAGCACCTCTGAAACTCCTCTGACAGTGGAGCTAGAATATAGCCATTGTGGCTAGTAGCCATCAACAGCTTTATCCTCTGTGAATTAGCCTAATTCTTTTTCAGAGTCAACTATGTTGATGTCTATCACTATATTATGTGGGACTGAATTCCATAGTTAAGCTATGTGCTGTGTGATGAAGTAACACAGAGTGGCTTAGATGGTTCCTGCTGCTGCCATTCTCCTTCTGAAGCAGCTGCCCAAGAATGTTGTGTGGTGATCCTGGGCCTGCCAGTTCTGTACCACATGTAATTTTGCCCTGCGAATAAACTTATGATCAGTTTCTTCCTGACAGGGAACAGAGCTGCCTTCACGTCCTCTTTCAGAAGAGTCAATTGGAAACCTTTGAGATGTTTGTGACGTGTCGTGCCCATGATTTGGCTACAAACCTTCCACTGCCTTCAGAAGGTTTGTGTGTCCAAAACTGCAAGGATGTCCACCAACATCTGCAGGGCCACAGGTTCAACGCACCCATGCTAATCTTCACTGTGCTCATGATGTACATCTGATCTTACGATTCACTGCTGGTGTATCAGTGGCTAGGAGTCACAATGGTTGTGCTCTGCCTTCAACTCTGAATACCAGTTCCTAGAAACCTCAAAAGGGGGAAGTGTATTTTTCCTGCTTGAGGGCTTCCCATAATGTGCATCTGGTTGGCCACTGGGAAAACTGGGTGCTCGACTAGATGAACCACTGGCCTGATCCAACAGGCTCGTCTTATGTCATGGAAGAAAAGGCTGCCATTGGCTACTAACCCTGAGAGCTATGCTCTGCCTCCACAGCTGGACACAGAAATGCTTCTGAATACCTGTTACTGGAAACCTTGGGAGAGAAGAGAGCTCTTGCACTCAGGTCATGCTTGCAGGCTTCCCATAATGGGCATCTGGTTGGTCTCTGTGAGAACAGGATGTTGGATGGGCCACTGGCCTGTTCCAGAAGACTGTTCTTGTGCCCCCCGCCCCACCATTCTGGCAGTGGATTGAAGCTGAGGGTGTGCTAGAAAAACATTTTTCAGATATTGTTGTGATGATAAAATAAGAAGGGGGGGGTGGCTCTCTCATATCAGGAGATGGGAAGTGTTTGTGAACCACTTTATTTATTTTGGCACATTTGGAAAAAACCCACACAACATACTTTTCCCTTAGGCAACTTCTCATAAAGCAGATCCCAGAACTTGCATCCTTGTTTCATAAATCAGGAAAGGAACGATGATTAGTTTGCTCAATCCTTTCACATCCAAAGCCCAGCCAGTGCCTTGACCTTTTTAAAACTCCCTGCCTCTGAAAGGGTTTGCATACCAGTAGGGAGAGGCGATGCAGTCAGCTACATTTGAGTTAAGCAGCTAAAGAAATTCTGCCTTGGCTAAGCTCACTTGACAAATGTTGAGTTTGTGTCCAACACTGAAGAACTTTGGATGACTGCTGATGGGCGACAGCTTGAAACTGGGCACTGTTTTTGAGCAGCTCCCATTAAAACGCAAATCATATAGTCTGAAATTATTTATTCTTAATGTAGTTAGCTGACAAACCAGGATGTCAGACCATGGTTTGATCCTGGTTTGTTGTAAGTCACTAGACTTTCCCGTATTTTGCCTGACCTGTCTGTCCTTTATTTTGCATGACCAAAGGTGGCAATCCTACATACAACAATATGAATAAAAATAGTCCTTGGTATTTCTGGATCTTTTGCTGTTGCTTGAGGCTCATGTGGCCTCAGAGGCATGGAGTGCCTTCCATCAGCTTTGGCTGGTGGCCCAGCTGTGCCCCTATCTTCACAGGGACAGCCATAACTACTGTTGTCTTTGCTCTGATAGCCTCTAGGTTTCATTACTGCAACTCTTAGGCTGCCTCTGAAAACAATTTTGAAACTTCAGCTAGTGCAGAACTCAGCAACCAGGTTGTTTAGTGGGGCAAGAAAGTTTGAGTATATTACACCAATCCTGGCCTGACTGCACTGCCTGCAGATTAGTTTTCAGGCCCAATTCAAAGTGCTGGTGTTGTCCTATAAAACAGCTTAGGACCACAATACCTCAAGGACCATGTCTCAACATATGAGCCAACTCAGACCCTGAGATCATCCTCTGAGGCCTGTCTTTGTGTGCATCCTCCATGAGAGTTCTGAAGGATGGCAACACAACAATGGGCCTTTTCTGCACTGGCTCCCTGCTTGTGGAATGCTCTCTCCAGGGAGGTTCAGCTGGTGCCTTCAGTATACACCTTCAGGTGCCAGACTGACCGACAGCCGATGTCCTTTTAAATGTGTTGTGGAAGGCGGGTTATTGGTTTGTTTTCATCCTATTTGTTATTATGCATTTTGTGGTGTTTTTTTTAATATTGTAATTTTATGTTGTGAACCGCCCTGAGATCTACAGATTTGTGGTATACAAATTTAATAAATAATAATAATCAGTGAGGCACTGTTGGAAGGCAGCCTGGATTGGACAACCCTCCCAGTGAGCTGTTTTCTGTGTGTGCTTGGTGAAAGTATTGGGAGATGGCTTTCACATGGCGTTGCAGTGGCCCTGCTCACTGATAACCATTGGAGCATTAAAAGAAGAGAATTTGTGCATATCCAACATGCTGCGGCAGGATAAGCTGAAGCGAACAAGAACTAACTGCTGCCTTCATTTTCTCTTTTCATTTTTTTTAAAAGAGAAGATAGCCTTCCCTTTCCTGTTTGCACTGATTCACTTTAATGTGCTGCTTTTAGACAGTCTCTGCAAGAGACTTGGGGAGGGAGGGAGCCGTAGTTTAGGGAAAGTCTAAAGTGAGAGAAGAGGGTGTGTGTGTGTGTGTTCCTTGCGCACTTTCTGAATGTTCCATTTCTCTCCTTTTTTTAGACTTGGTGAGAGGATATGTGTGTGTGCACACATTTTTAAAGAAGATTTTCAATTTAATTATGCAGCACTAAAACATTGAAATTAAACTGAATTTGCAATGGAAACTGCTCTCGTTAGTTAACTGTCAAATTTACTGTGGCATGGTAAAACACAGGCTTCTGGTATTTTTATGAAATGCTCTCTGAAAAGAACAGATCTACAGGGCAAAGAAAGAAAAAGGGGGTGGGGGGAAGACAGCCACCTAATAATTCAGTGAAACTTTGGGCCCATCTGACCTATACATTTAAAGCAGCTTCCTACCACTTTAAACAGCTATGGGTTTGTTTATTTATTTATAAGTCAACCACTGGTAGGGGGAGCCCCATCGATGTAAACCAACTCGAGCTCCCCCTGGGTTCCTGACGGGGTCGTGGTATGGCCCTAGCCCAGCCCCAGACTCCGGACAAGATCCACACCCCCAGATTCCTTTAACGGAATACCCTTAAGCTTGGAGGGGCAGCTGATGGCCACACCTCCCCTCCCCCATCATAAGATCAACCAATGCCTAACCGCCAAACCTTACAAAGTTGTGATGATTGCTACGAGGTAGGCAAAAACCAAATGGCCCATGCCAATTTGCCAAGTGGAAAAATTCCTACCAGGCCCCTCAACGGCGACCAACCAAGGTCCATAGCAAGGCCAAATTTGAAACCTGAAAATAGGAAGGGAGGGTGGGAGATTGAGGAAGTGAGCCAAGAGGAAGCTCTCTGGCTTGTGCCTTAGTTTAAATGGGGCCCGGCCATGCCCCCAGCCAGTGGATTGGCTGGCAGGCGAATGACATGGCTGGAAACCTCCAGGGGACACGGGACTTCTTCCCCCACCCCTGGAGGGGAGTGGGTGGCCACGTGGTCCACCACAACTCCTCCCCACTGGGAAGTGGAGCGGATTTATAACCCCATTTGCAACTCTTCTAAGCCCAGTTAGCTGTTCTGAACTAGCCATATCCCAGCAACTCCTTCACACACATATTGGCACTGGGCAGCAGGAGTGCTAGCCATGGTGGCTCTGCCTCCACAGTTGGAGGCAGCAATGCTTCTGGGTATCAGTTGCTGGAAACCACAGGAGGGGAGAGGGCTCTTGTTGTCATCTGGTTGGCCGCTGTGAGAACAGGATGCTGGACTAGATGAGCCATTGAGCCAATCCAGCAGGCTCTTCTTATGTTCTTAGTAAGTCAGAGACTATAATCCTGCGAGGAGTTGAACTGTACAGCTCTCTGGTTCACCTGGAGCAGCGTACGACACTCCGTAAGCACTGATATAGCGTAATCTAATGTAAGGAGTGATATAATCAAAATATATGATCTACTACATCTAAGTGACTCTTCATCTCTGCTTTTTCACGATGTGATGTAGTGGTTCTCTCTCTCTTGCACATTTCAAAGCAAGTGTCTGCAGCCTACCCTTTTCTCTCCAAGAAGCCTCCAGGTGTTTTTATCACTATGTCAATAAAAGAAATGGGATTTATGGCTTAGTGCTTTTTAATACATTCAGCTTTCTGTTCATGGCAAGGTTAATGTTGTCAGCCCACCTCTGTTCCCTTGGAACAAATGAAAGCATGTGATTGTGCCCAGGTTGGCATTTGACACACAAGTCAATGTTTTGTCTTACGGACCGACTGACTGAGTGATTGACTTCATGAACTATTTATTTATTTCATAAGATCTATACGCCACTTGATTTTAAAACAACAGCAGCAGCAGCAAAGCGGTTTACAAAGGAAAAACAAGACAATCAAGAAAAAAATACAAAAATAGTTTAAAACATTAAAAAAGTTAAAATAGTAAAAAAGGTTAAAATTCACACCAACCTTCTAAGCCCAAGACAATAATGTTTTTAGCAGGTGTCGAAAAGAGTATAGTGAAAATTCCGACTTGATATCAATAGGCAGGGATTGCCAAAGTATACAGTAGGTGCTGCCACACTAAACAATTGAGTTCTAACAAATATGGAATGGGTATTATGTGGCACATGTAGTAGTGCTAATTCCATGTGGGCACAGGATCTCATAGGTAAACTAACCCCACCTTGAACTTGGCCTGATAGCAAACTAGCAACCAGTGCAGATCTCTGAGCAGAGGTGCTATATGACAAGGTCTCATTCTTTGTGTGCCCTCACTACAAGATGTCTAGAAGGTGGCATCGCAAGAACAGGCCTTTTCTGCCATGGCTGCTCATTTGTGGAATGCTCTCCCCAGGGAGGCTTGCATGGCTCCATCATTATATATCATTGGGTGCCAGGCAAAAACCCACTGGTCTGTTTCCAGGAACAATTCAAAGTACCTATACAGCTTAGGTCCACACTATCTGAAAGGTCATATTTCCTCATATGAACCTTCCCAGGCTCTGAGTGTCCTTCTCTCGGTCCCACCACCATCACAGGCGCTCATGGTGAGGGCCTTCTCAGTGGCCGCTCCCAGACTTTGGAACTCCCTACCTAGAGAAGTTAGACTGGCTCCCTCCTTGTTGTCCTTCCACCAGCAGGTGAAGATTTCCTTATTCCAACAGGCATTGGGGAACTGACTGCTTTTAATGAGGGAACTAGTGCTGGACTGATTTTGTTGTGATTGCCTATATGTTTCTCTCTCTCTCTCTCTCTCTCTCTCTCTCTCTCTCTCTCTCTCTCTCTCTCTCTCTGTGTGTGTGTGTTTTAATGATTGTTATTCCTCTGTTCTTGTTTTATCTGTAGGTTGCCTTGAGTCCCTGATAAGGGAGAAAAAGTGGGGGGTGATGATGATGATGATGTTCAGCTTGCCCCATTTCAAGATCAATTTGCAATTTTATTCCTATGATACGCATTTCTCCTTTGATATGCATTTCTGTATTTACAGTTTTGCTTCATGTCCCCACTTTTGCAAGCAATATCCCCAATACATCTGATTTTTGTATGTTACTTTTGAAGTAATATATATTGGTGGTTGTTGTTGTTTTGCTTGTTTTGGGTTGGAGAGCTGCATAAGAGAATCCTGAGATATTGGAATTATAGCATGTGTTTTCATTCCCAAATACGAATTTGGCGTTTTAGCATTCCAACATGACCCAAACAAAACTCCTCCCTCATCTCTTCCAGGAAGAAGGGCATGCAATAAATGCAGATGAGCAATTAAGCATCCACTCTTGTGGCAAAGTGGAACTATCGCTTTGTCCCAAATTCCAAGTTTTCTTAGAGGGACTTCCACTACAGATATTTCAGCTAGAATGTAAAGAAAAATATCTCTGTCACTGGAAAGAATTTCCCCCATGATCCTTCCCCCACGCTTTCACTAGCTGAATCATTTGGGATTACTGGAGAAAGAGAAGAGAGACATGTCTGTTGTCTAGTGAGCATTATATGGACTGAAAGCTAACACACACTGAGGAGTGCTTCTGGGGACCAAATATTTACTTTGCTTTTCATGCTTGTGTTTAATTCTAATAGAGCTTATATATATATATATATATTTGTTGTTTTTGTTGTTGTTTAGTGTTAACAATTTGCATAACGTTCTATCATAATTATAAAGTAGTATAAGGAGATCTGCGATTCTCTCTCTCTCTCTCTCTCTCTCTCTCTCTCTCTCTCTCTCTCTGAATGAACTAACAGTTTTCCAACTGCCAACCTACAGAAAAAACACCAAGATTACAGTGGATTGCACCAGTTTCAGTCCTATTCAGAGTTCCTACCCATTGAAAATTAACTTAGCACATTAACTTAGGTGCATTGATTTCAGCAGTTTTACCCTGAGTATAACTTCATTGCATATGACCCATTTTAGACTGCATATGGCATGGTTCAGAGGTTGCCAACAACTTCCCAATGGCCTTCCCCCCTCCAAATCACCACTGTGAGTTGGAAACCATGAAACTGGAAGCCCATGAAACCACCAGGCCAACTCTCTTCCTCAGTACTTGCCTAAATCCCTTTCAGTCACTTGGCACATCTCTCTTTATAAAACTTCTGCCGCCTCACATTTCTATTCTGCTTTGCCACATAATAAATTGTAACTTTCAACATTAACTGGTCAGGCTTCAGTGATAACCAAAGTTCAGCAAGCTTGCTGGCACTCAGATCAATATTGCCTTCTATTTATAGTATTGTTACAAATTGAAGTTTTATTTAAATTAGACAATGCTAAGAAGCTTATGGTAGATCAATAAGCTAAAATACAGCATCTGGTTTTAATCCATGCCTGATCCTTTCCTTTTATTTTTGTTACTTTTTACATCCCCTATTTTTTGGGGCTGGGCACATGATGTGTTGTGTGTGCATGCACATCCAAATTGGCATGCATAGGCACATTAACTCTCCTTGACAGACTTTTTTTAAAATTAAGAAAAGACTTGCTAATATTATATTTTATAATTAGAATAAAGGGAAGTCTGGGAGAGGCAGAAGGCATGGTTGGTTTTGTTTTGTTTTCTGTTCTTGCACTTTCACCTGCTTGCTGTTCTCAAGCATTGAGGATTTCATGTTATAATCAATATAAGGCTGAAACAGGACTGGAGAACTTGGTGGTTTCTGGTGGGTAGCTTTAGCTCAGGGGTGGAGAACCTCTAGCCTGCATTCCTTGATTCTTTCCCCAAATCACAGGCACCTGACCATAAGCTGATGTCACTTGTGCTGTCTTCCTCCCTCTCTCATAACACTAGAACTCATGAACATCCAGGGAAGCTGAATGTTGGAAAATTCAGGACAGATGTTATGTATTCAGTGGTCTGTGTTTGCCTGAGCTTGAGTCTGGACTAAGGATTCTGAGCCCCTGTGTTCTGATTCGATACATGATATCCAATCACAGAACATTTTAGGATTTGGGCCTCTGCCATTGGACCTTAAACTCTGAGCCATGATTTGCAGCTTGGAAGTTTAGACAACCAATCACGTTGGGAGTGGGAGTGGCCCAGGCCTTCAGTGTGGTGTAGTGGTTAAGAGCGGTGGACTCGTAATCTGGTGAACCGGGTTCGATTCCCCTCTCCTCCACATGCAGCTGCTGGGTGACCTTGGGCTAGTCACACTTCTGTGAAGTCTCTCAGCCTCACTCACCTCACAGAGTGCTTGTTGTGAGGGAGGAAGGGAAAGGAGATTGTTAGCCGCTTTGAGACTCCTTCGGGTAGTGATAAAGCGGGATATCAAATCCAAACTCTTACTCTTAAATGTATACAGTGGTGTACGTACTTAATTCATTCCGGAGGTCCGTTCTTAACCTGAAACTGTTCTTAACCTGAAGCACCACTTTAGCTAATGGGACCTCCTACTGCTGCCATGCCACCACCGCCACGCGATTTCTGTTCTCATTCTGAAGCAAAGTTCTTAACCCGAGGTACTATTTCTGGGTTAGCGGAGTCTGTAACCTGAAGCGTATGCAACATGAAGCATATGTAACCCGAGGTAGCACTGTACAGCAGTTGCTTTGCCCCTGTTGTCCATTTCTGTAGCTCAATATAGGTTCTTGCTGTTATCACTGTGTCTTGCCTCGTGGGAACCCACCTACACTTCAGATACTTTCCACCATGTTCTCGATTTGTTTTGCACAGTACACACACCTCTGCCACCATGAAGTGGATGAGATCCTACTGGAAAATTGCTTGAGGCTCACATGTAACTTTTTCATAATATTTGGTCTGGTGCTTCCTGAATGACAAGAAGAGTGTGGTAAGATTCAGAGGATCTCCTGGCACAGGTGTTTTTGTGTGGCAGGGAGGGATACCATTCCATGGCATCAGGGAATTCTCATGAGGTTTTGACAGAGTGGGGGCTGGAAACAAACACCGAGCCAAAAACATTTGGCAGCATTGGAAATCACTCTTTCAAGGATTTTCTCTCCTTTTTTCTGGCAATGACTCTAGGAACCGAGGCAGGTTGCAAAGATCTCCAAAAGGGTCGCTCTCTTTTCATCAACTCTGCAAAGCCGCTGGAGAAGTAGAAGGAAACAGATCACATCTCTTTCTCATGTCTTTGAGTCATTGTGGTCTAGTGGTTAGGCTTAGGACAGGATCTGGGAGAACTCTGTTGGGAAACTGTGTGCGTGCAGCTACTCACACAGAGTCAATTAAGGTTTGGCAGACAGCCAGAAGGCAATCTGAAGGAGTAAGTCTGCCTGGTGATAACAGAGACATGGAGACCGCTCCCTGATTGGTCAAGCTCTCTCAAAGGAGTGATAATTAATGGCCTACTAACTGGAATGTGTGTGTTCAGAATTCGTGAGTTCAGAGTTGTGTGTGTCAGTGTAGGAGTTGTGAGTCGTGTCAGAGAGAGCTAGCAAAATATCTGTGTTCTGTTCCTGTAAATAGTCCACTGTATATAATAAACACCTAACTACAAATACCTGGTTCCTGCTTCATCTATCCTGTCTGCAGCCAAGTGGATCCTGTCTGCTTCCGTGGATTCTGCGTTTACTCTGCTAGGTCTGGCTAAGGTCCTGCAACTAGTCGGAAAGTTGCAAAACACCAATAGGTTTTGCCAATAAACTCTGCCTGCCCCACTGCTTCTGCCATTGGCCGAATGCCTCTACCTTGCTGAGTTTCAGTAAGAGAGAGGCATTCTGGCATGTGGCATTGCTGCTTGCCTGCCCTCCCCTTGAGGCAGAGAAGATGTGCATGCAATGTCCTCCTTCACCAAGTTTCAGTGAGTGGTGGGATGGTGCAACGGTGGTGGGAGTGGTGGGGTAGGCAGAGCAGGAGGTGGCACATTCCAATTCCACCTCAGGTGGTGAAGCAGGACCAGCCACCCCATCACAGGGTTGTAAGAAGGATAGGATGAAACAGATCGCTGCCCTCACCACCTCCTGACCAAGAGGGCAGAGAGCTTTGTGGGCTTCAGAGGCTTGGTGTGCACCAGGGGAAGATCTCAAGGGAACCATTGTGACCCCTGCTACACATGGTTCACCCTATTTTGACATTGATTGGCTGGAGGAACATGAGGCTCATGAGAGATGTGACTACATCCATGGAGTTTTCCTCAATTCAGGCATAAGCCACCATTAGTATGGGAAGGAAAACCCCACATTCACTTTCTAATTAGAGAGGCATGTGAGCAAAGATGCAGACAATCAGCTGCAAATTATTTCTTAAAATGTTTGGACCAGGGGTCAGCAAACTTTTTCCACAGGGGGCCGGTCCACTGTCCCTCAGATCTTGGCCTCTTCCTCCTGTCACCATCACCAGGAGTCTCGGCTTCACGGCAGGTTCCGGCTTCGTGGCGTGGGCCAGATTTAGGAGCCAGGTGGGCCTGATCCCACCCAGGAGCCTTAGTTTGCCGACCCCTGGTTTGGACCAAGCAGCAACTATTGCTGTATGAATGGCAAATGTGGGGAGGCCCATGAAGGTGTGGGCAGATCTACACACATGGTTTTTAATGTTAAGAAACAGTTTTGATAATGTAGATGGACGTGATCATAAGACACGTTATTACATTGTCTTTTTTATTGCTTAATTTGCAATCGTGGTACTGCTCTATTGGTGAAACACTGCTCATATGTCCCTATGTAGCCTTTTACCTGTTTTTTAACAGCATTCAAACTCTGCCCCCCTCCCCTAATAGTATTCAAGGGGCGGTGTTCAGGGTGGGAGGGAGGAAGAATTATTATGTGACACCAGAGGGCAGAACAGCGCAACCAGTGACCACCAGCAGCAGGGAAAGAAACAGTGTTTTGTAAAATGGTGTGGCTAGGTATTACTTACATTTGATGGAAGAAGAAGAAAAAAAACCAAGGTAAAAAAAGTTTTAATTAACAAGTACGCCCTGTGATGTTTAAGAACGACATATCTAATATTCTCAGAGGGGGAAATAACATGAAACAGATCAGTGTAGATCCAGCCTGTGGAGTCTGAAACTAGACAATCTCATACAATTACTTTTTAGGCTCTTTGGGGTCAGCTCAAGACTTTTTCCCCATTGGTCGATGGCACAATGATCTGGACAGAGCAATTCTCGGCATCCTCAGGTCCCATTTGGCACGATAAATAATAAGATCTTCTAAAATTAAGTTCATCGTTTTAATAGCATTTTACAGACCTCATCTTGCATATTAGATCTTAGCCAGGTATTAGGTAATTTAGCAAATAAATCCTCTTCAAAGTGACCCATCATTCTCATTCATATATATATATCCCCATCCATTCTTTGGAAGGATGTAAAGCATAAAAAGCAAGCTTTGTAGTTTTATATCTGTCAGGTTGTCACATAAATATCTCAGTAACTACTGATCTTATCACCATAAAACTTCCATTTATACAGTTAGGCAAGTTGTATCGGTCAGTTTCACACACGAGAGAGAAAAAAAAGAGAGAAGAGAGGAAAAAGTTAAGCACATGCAATATTAAACTCTATCCTATGCCAGCTCCATTAGCTCACAACTTGAAATTCTCTGTGCTCTCTACTGAGTGGGGAGGGTTATGGGAAGATGACAAGATATAAATTTAGAGGGGATTCAGACAACAGAAATCTCATGTCATGGGTAAGACAGGCAGAAATAATTAAAATAATTTAAATTTGTTGTAGTTGTTTTGTTTTGTTGGTTTTTTTTAAAAAAAACATACCTCAACCATGCTTCTATACAGTGGTACCTCAGGTTACATACGCTTCAGGTTATATACGCTTCAGGTTACGCACTCCGCTAACCCAGAAATAGTGCTTCAGGTTAAGAACTTTGCTTCAGGGTGAGAACAGAAATTGTGTTCTGGCAAGGGGCAGCAGCAGGAGGCCCCTATAGCTAAAGTGGTGCTTCAGGTTAAGAACAGTTTCAGGTTAAGTACGGACCTCCGGAATGAATTAAGTACTTAACCTGAGGTACCACTGTACTTATGTGAATCTAGGAACTGCACCAAGGTACTTAGAAACTGCTCCCTGATTTTTGGGTGATAATGTTGACTTCTAAATTGGTACTTTGTCACCTGAGCTCACTGTGATTGAGACATATGATTCAGTTACCTATATTTGTTTGAAATGCTTTATTACTTTTATTTTGTACATCATTTGGAAAGGTTTTTAAATGGTGTGGCTTGTAAATTTTCTAAATAAATGAATAAGATAAATATTGCAAGAAATGAAAATATTGCAAGAAATATGAACACAGGACACTGTGTGATACAGGCCACTGATCCATCTAGCTCAGTTTTGTCTACACTGGTTGGCAGGATCTCTCCCAGCCCTACGGGAGGTGCCAGAAATTGAACCTGGGACGTTCTGCATCCAAAGCATGCCTGAATGATCGTTAAGACTGCATGCCAGCGAATGTGCATATAAATGCAGCAGATCAGACACCTGAAACACAGTGCATATTTTTCTCGTAGGTGCGTTGTCCTAAAAAGAGAGAGGCTGAGATCTGTTTCAAAATATGACTCCTCCTCCTTCCTCTTCTTCCCAGTGTACAGATTTGACATTCTGCATCCTTTGCTGTGAGAGAGGCAGAAGTTGAGTTGTCTTTCAAATTATTATCTGTAGAAATCATACAAGGTTGCAATTTTCTCCCTGGCAATGCTGATAGCACAAAATTCCACCTTCTCTTCTGTTGTTAGTGCTGCAAAAAACACAAAAAACAACAAAGAACTCGTGGAGAAAATGTTATATTAACGATTATGGAGAATCTGGATGAGTTTTTAAGGATGTTGCAATATGTTGTATGTTGAGCTGTTTTCATCATAAAGGTATCTTTTTTTGTTTTTTGTTTTTTTAAGAATGCTATAAATACATTTCAAACTTTAAATTTCCTTTGCTCTTGGAATTAATAGGGTGAAGCCTTTAAGGAAGCTTATTCGTGGAATGAATGAATGAATGAATGAATGAATGAATGAATGAATGAAACTAACATATATTTGCACAAGTCAGAGACCTCACATTTCAAAGAGAAGTCACCCATTTCATCCATTTTCTATTGCTCAAATTTTATAGGCACAATCGGTGGTGTTGTAGTGCAGGCAGGAGCTTATCCAATAAGCACACAAGACATAACCGAATGTACATTTGAAAAAAATTATATATACTATTCATTGTACTGAATTGTAGATTTCAACAGAAGTAACTCATAAAGTTCAACAAAAAAAGTAGAAGACCCAGTGGATCAGTTCATTCTCTAATCAGTTTATGCATAAGGTTCATATATGTGAAAGTATCTATTCCACCTGTCTGTTCATAAAGTCCAACAATACATAGCTACTACTATGCTATAAGATCCACTGTCCTGTGATATCATATATGATTTGGTACTACTGATGAAGCCCAAGATGGTGAAACAAGACTAATATTCTGGAAATCCTTGTCTTAGACTCTGTGAAAGGATTTTGTGGAGCTGCAACAACCTTTCGTGTGTATTGTTGGACTTTATGAACAGACAGGTGGAATAGACACTTTCACATATATGGACCTTATGCATAAACTGATTAGAGAATGAACTGATCCACTGGGTCTTCTACTTTTTTTGTTGAACTTTATGAGTTACGCCTGTTGAAATCTCCAATTCAATACAATGAATAGCATATATTATTTTTTCAAACATACAGCCGGTTATGTCTTGTGTGTTTATTGAATACGTTTCACGTAACCAGAGGTTTGTTGTTGTTTTGGGCAGGAGCTTACCATCACAACCCCTCACACCTGCAATACAAGAGTGGAAAAAGAAGAAGAAGAGAAGAGTTTGGATTTGATATCCCGCTTTATCACTACCCAAAGGAGTCTCAAAGCGGCTAACATTCTCCTTTCCCTTCCTCCCCCACAACAAACGCTCTGTGAGCTGAGTGAGGCTGAGAGACCTCAAAGAAGTGTGACTGGCCCAAGGTCACCCTGCAGCTGCATATGGAGGAGCGGAGATGCGAACCCGGTCCACCAGATTACGAGTCCACTGCTCTTAACCACTACACCACACCAGCTCTTAGACAACCTTGGAAGGTGGCTGGATTTTTAAACAGAGGGTGGAATTTTTTAGTTGTGATTCCGGCATTGCAGGGAGTTGGACTAGATGACCCTTGAGATCCCTTCCAGCTTTACAGTTCTATGACTATATGATCTAAGAGCCCTGCCCCTCTCCAGTTAGGCAATTTGGTGTGCTTTCACTCGCCTCTCACCCTTAAGAATTTTCATCCACTATCCACCAGATACCTACAGTCTTGCAATGCAAGCCCATTAGATCCTGCTGTCTGGGGGAATGGAGAACAAGAGTTTGCTGCCATCTTGAAGTAAAGTGTTTTAATAATTGCCCCTTAAATGTATTTAAGGCTGTAGTGCTAATTCTTCTATAAACAGCCTCGTTACCCGTATAGATACATTTCTGCAGTCATTACTCAGAAAGTGCGCAAGGAACTTCACTCAGCCCTCCTTCAATTTAGCTTTAAAAGATGAATGTTTCTGGGATTTATGAGCAGGAGAAACAGGGGGATAGAACCCAAACTGTTAAACAATGTTAATGACTCCAGCAATATATTATTGAGATTTTTTCTCTCTCCCCCTGTCATAAATTATAGGATGAAAACATTCTGTTTAAGATTAAATGCCCCCAAAAGTTACAGATGTCCAAATAAGTATACAGAAATAAAGACATTTTGTCCTAAGGTTCAGATTAAAATATTGCTGTGGCTCTCAGTAGGAGGAAATTTATTTCTCATCTTGAATAATTTAATGGAAGAAGTATGTTGAAATTTAGAGATGGAAGAGACATTGTTTCTTTTTAAGTCGCTGATTGAGAGAAATGGGAAGTCTACTCTCTCGATCATCCATAGATGTTTCACAAAGGTACCACTCTTGTGGAAGAAAGGTGGCATTGGGAATCTTCTATTCAGTCCACGAGGAACTTCTTGCCCTCCTGATGTTGATGGACTACAGCTCCCATCATCCCTGACCATTGCCCATATTGGCTGGGGCCGATGGGAGTTGCAGCCCAACAACATCTGGAAGGTCACAGGATCCCCACCCTTCCAATAGTTCTTGAAACTGCCACAGAGATAGACCCAGATTATTGTTGCCATATTGCAGAGGACAGCGGATGCTAACAACAAACCCACGGAATTCATGGCAGAGCCGAGGTTTGAACCACTGGCTTTCTGGTTCACTGTATTATATCAAGGGATGGAGAACGTTTTCTCAGCCTGAGGATTACATTCCCATATAGGCAATCTTCTGGGAGGTGGGGAAGGTATACAGTGGTGGGTGTGGCCAGAGGCAAAAAGTGGGCAAAGTAAGGAATTAAAATGGACCTTAAGGTCCATGAATAACCATAGTTTAGAGCTCCTGGGCCCCAAGGAAGTCAGACTATCTTCCACCAGGGCCAGGGCATTTTCATTGATGGCTCCGACCTGGTGGAATGCTCTGTCCCTTGAGACTAGGGCTCTACAGCATTTAACCTCCTTTCGCTGGGCCTGTAAGACAGAGCTATTCCGCCTGGCCTTTAATTTGAATTCAGGCTGATCTTTTATTTCCCTTCTCTTCCCTCCCCCTCCCCTTTTATGAAGATCACCCACTCTGAGACCCCACAGCTAATTCTCCCCTGGCCTCCTCGCTGGCTCAAGTAGAACCAATTCAGAAGAACCAATTCAGCCAGCTATCCCTGGGGATTATCTAATGCTTATTTCCCCTAAATTGATTTTTTATTGTTTATTTCTATTGTTATTCATGTTTTTATACTGTATTTTATGCTGCCTTTATAATTAAGTGTTTTAAATTTGTTGTTAGCCGCCCTGAGCCTGGCTTTTGAACCGGGAAGGGCGGGGTATAAATTAAAAAATATTATTATTATTAATAATATGTTACACACACTCACTTAGCTGTGATTCTTGCACTGCAGGCAGTTGTACCAGATGACCCTTTGGGGAACCTTCCAAAATCTGCAATTCAGTTATCCTATGAGTCTATGATTCTGTCCTCCCATTGGGACAAGCGAGAAACATCATCAACACTCAAGGACCACATTCCAGCCAGGCAAAAACACTCAATGACCATGGAGTGAGGGGTGTGTCTGTTGAGGGGCTGTGACCTTTGGAGAGTCCTGAGGAGCAAATGCAGAGACCTGGTGGGCTGCATTTGGCCTGGAGATTCCACACAACTGTTTTTTCTCTTGTTTGTGAAGTTTCCAGGTCTCACAATCTCTACGGTCTGTGTAGCTCTTTGACTTTGGTTTTTTCAGCTCACTGGTTCATCCATCACCTGGAGAGAGAAAATATCTCCCTCCTCTCAAACTTTTATCACACAGATGGCCAAGGCTATTGAGGCTGTGCATGTGTGTCTGCATGTGTGTGTGTATATCTATATATCTATATGTATGATATTGCTCCTACCCCATCACCACCAGAAAGGTGAAGTGTCAGTGACAGAGTCAGCTTTCCAGTGTTAATTGTCAGGTTGATGTCGGGCCATAAACATCTTGTCATTTGGGGGTCTCTGACATAAACGTAATGCAGTAGCAAATGTATTTGCTTGCTTACACTTAGGATGTGAAGGTGCTGGGCTTAACTCACACCGCAAAGTACTCAGTCATTTTTATGGCACAAAGTAAACATGGGAGCACTTTGTAATAAATCTGGTATTTAAGGAATTGTGAGCACTCTTGGCTAATGTTTCCAAAGAGCCACAGAACAGGACCTCTTTCTTCTTGGCAAAATTTTGGCCTGGTCCAATGGGATGTTTTTCTCTGTTTTATTTAGGAAAAAATCTCATTTAACCTCCTGCAAGAGGCATTTCAGGTCATTAACAGCTAAATAAGTCAAGACAACAAAGCTAGCAGCTCTTGGGAGTGGGGGGGGGGATGTCACAAAGTCTTTGTTTTAAGCAGGGCAAATGCACAGTTGTATTCCCTTTGGAGGAGGAAGATAGGTGAGAGTCCAGTACAAGAAGCCTTCGGGTCAACAAGGTGAAGGAGGTGGCAAAGGTGTCAGGGCTGGTCAAGTTCACTGCAAATCCTAATCCAGTGATCCCCATCCCTAGTCTTTAAGGCATTGGCTTGGCATCTTAGAACATTGTTTGTTGTCTTACTTTTCTCTGTACTATGCCTTTAGCAATTTTTTAAAATAAAATTCAAACAAAATTATCTGAAACCATGAGATCTTGAAACTTCATTGCTTTCTTCAAATGAAAGCTAGTGATTTATGTTTTTAAAGCACATGCATATTTCAAACAAACAAAAACCTTCAAAGTGAGAGTGATGGCTTGTGTTCTTCTCTGTTTTACAACATTCTCACTGATTTGACTGATTCTTTCTTATTAGTTCCAGGAGTAACCCATTGCCGACTTTTGTAAAAGTTTTATTATATGTCGATTTTTCTATCTTGAGTAGCCAACAAAAAGGAATGTGTGTTTTTAAAAAAAAGAAAGAGAAAATACTCTAAATTCTCAGTGTAATGCCTATTTAGTACAGATACTTAAATACATTACTTGAATTACTACCCCTTTGAGTTAAAACAAGCATTGAGACCATAAATCACGATGAAAGCATTAATTGCATAAATATCTGATTTGCTGATTTTTCATGTGCACTATCTAGGAGCATGTGGGTTAGAGAGGAGAATGCAAAACTTTTTAAATGCCTGGTTGTGCTTCCGTTGATCAAGTATATATTTTAAGTACCATTGCTCAAATTGTATAAAATGGATGAGAGGGGGGGAGGGAGATTGAAATCCTTATGTGATACCCTGATCCTAAAAAAGCATATAGATAAAGTGGAATAATATAGATATGGTGCTGAAGGAGACTCTTGGGAGTCCCATGGACTGCAAGAAGATCAAACATACCCATTCTTAAGGAAATCAGCCCTGAGTGCTCACTGGAAGGACAGATCCTGAAGCTGAGGCTCCAATACTTTGGCCACCTCATGAGAAGAGAAGACTCCCTGGAAAAGACCCTGATGTTGGGAATGACTGAGGGCACAAGGAGAAGGGGACGGCAGAGGACAAGATGGTTGGACAGTGTTCTCGAAGCCACTAACGTGAGTTTGACCAAACTGCAGGAGGCAGTGGAAGACAGGAGTGCCTGGCATGCTCTGGTTCATGGGGTCACGAAAAGTCGGACGTGACTAAATAACAACAACAAAGTGGGAATGCTAATTTCCTGCCGCTGTCTGCCTAAAACAGTGGCCTCATTTTCCCTAATAGATGAGGCAGTCATATTTCTTGAAGGCTTGTGGGCAAAACCTCATGGTCATTTGCCTGGGGATCATCCCACTGCTGCTGTTCAGATTGGGTCTCTAGCTTCCCACCACACAACAACCTCAAAAGGTAGACCATGCCTTAAGAATGGTTAACTGAAAACCCACCAGCTCTCCAGTTCAAACGCTGAAGACATCTGTCCATTGAGCTTAATTTTGTTCTCGTCTCCCAAGTGGTCTTTATTCCAAACAATTTTCCACACTCATTAAGCAGTATTAATGTATTACAGCTCATGCTTCTCCTGTAGGAAAAGAGACTGTTTTCCTTATTCGTATCAGCACTTTTCTTCCACTTTAAAAAGGTTGTTGAGCAGTTTGTGCCCTGGGAGTTGGCAGCTTTTGTTTGAATATTTTTAACAACTAAAAGTTCTGTTTATTCAATATTCCAGATGCAAATACTTAGAAGGGAAGTTAGTTTTTATCCCCATGAGGATTTGGACTTGGAGCCTTCGACATCCATCCTTTGAGAGGGAAGAGATGACCTATAATGAAGTGGTTCATGGTACAATTAAAATGATGTAGTAAAACAGTAACATGATATGCTGAATTGGAACAACTGAAGCTGATTAAGGGGGACATCAAAATTAAATGCTTGATGGAACTGACATAACAAATACAAGATGGCCACTCTGCATTGGAGCCAGGATGCGCTGTCAATGCGATGATGTTCTCCAGGCAAATTCATTGATAGATGCAACATTTTAATAGCCTTTCTATAATTTCTTGCAGCTCTCTGCTTTTAATTCTTTCTCCCCCCTCCCTCTTCCTAGTTAATATACTTGTGTATAATTTAAAGAGAACACTGTTCTGTTTCATCATAAAAAGATTTGTCTGTTACTTTTGCTGTGTAAATCAAATGGACAGGGCAACACACTTCGACTTGTTTTGTAAGGCGTTTGTTGACAACAACAGCGGAAGAGATCACAGGGACCGCCAACAAGTGTGGACATCAATTATTTTTTAATTGTATAGGAGTACAGTACACTAATTAAAACTAGTATATCTTGCAATGCCAAAGGCAAAATTAATTATTAATTTTTATTAATATTCAGAAGTAGCACAAGGAATACATTAAAAAAGATTTTGTGGTTGGGGGTGAGATCTTGTTTAGCTTAAGGTTTTTGTAAAAGCAGGGAAAGGGGGGACGTTGGCTAAATTTGAATAGTTAAACATGTTGCTGCAAAGATTAGTTATACCCAGAAAATGGGTTGTTGTTTTTTAAGGTTCTTCAGTTTGGAAAGCAATCATTGGACTTGGAGACTTGGAAACAACTATTTGACTTGAGAAGTCTAAATTGCCACACCATCTTTCTATTGTTTCTGAGGGTTTCAGGGGTGAAATGTTCTAAAGGTTCTCCTGAACAACCCCATTCATTTCAACAAAGATTGTACATGGGGTGTGTTTCTGGGATCATAAAACAACATCGAGGGTGGGGAGTCTCCAAAATGATACAGTTCCTCATCTGCCGATTCGATTGAGTGAGTTTCCCAATTCATCCGGAATTCAGATTGATTAGTTTTGGAAGTCAACATCAGCAGTTGAGATTGTAATGTACACCTCTCCTGTTGGAGACCTTAAAGCAAAAGAATATCTGGAGGAGCTGATCCCCAAAGTGCAAACTTTATATCCATTAGTTCAGGGATGCCGAACCTGTGACCCTCCAGACATTGCTGGACTACAAGTCCCATCACCCCTGATCATCGCCGTGCTCAATGGAGCTGATGGGAGTTTGAGACCAACATAATCTGGAAGGCCACCCTTGCAGTCAGGCTTGCAACACTCAAGGTTATTGCCACCATATTTCAGAAGGCAACTGATGCTGAAAATAAACACAGCAAATCCATGTCACGGCTGAGATTTGAAACAGCGGTTTCCTGGTTCACAGATCAGCCACTGTTCTTCACTGATCGGCTTTCCCCTGATATATCATTTCTTCCCAGATACAATTTTCCCGGCTCACCTGTCCATTTATTTCAGTTTACCTTTCACCAGTACCACTGCAGTTCCAAGACTGAACTCAAAGCAAGGCTCTGAAAGATGGTATAAGAGTCGTCCTGAAATATCTGTCACATGGAAGATGGAGCAAGTTTGTTTTCTGCTGCTCCAGGGGGTGGAACCTGAACCAGTGAATTCAAATGACGAGAAAGGAGATTCTGACTAAAATTAGGAAGAACTTCCTGATGGAAGGTGGTGGACTCTGCTTCACTGGAAGTGTTTAAAGTTAGGTTCGATGACCATCCATCAGGGATTTTTGAGCTGTGATTCCTGCTTGGCAGGTGGTTGGGCTAGATGGTCCTTTGGGTCCCGTCAGACTAAAAAAAAAAAATGATTCTATAATCCGAGCACCCGGTGGCAGTTGAACAATGAAGCAGGATGAGAATATTTTTCCCCATGGCTGGCAGGGCAGCAAATTGGCACATACACACAGCCCCCACTTGATTGAGGCATCCACGAGAATGCCTGGGCTGCCACCATGGTTTGTTGCAGCAACTAGAAAGGGGGAAGGAGGAAGAGGGGTGTATGTGTGGTAGGAAGAGCACATTTATTTCCTTCTCATATGCTTCTTGCAGCCCAACTAATTGTTGAAATAATATAATGTTGGTGTAGCTGAAAATTTGGTCTGATCTACGAAGTATTTAACATTAACCTAGGGATGAGGGAGAACCTAGATTTGGTCCACAGTTAAGGGTGAACTGACCTACTTCTCGTTTGCCGAAAAATTATGCAAACCAAAACACCTTTGGAATCCGCCCTTCTCCACATTTTTGCTGTGCAGTTCTCCAGCCAAGATGCATATATTAGTGAAAAGAGCATATATAAAAAATACATTCAGGGATATTGTTTTGCAAAAGACTGAGCACCTTAGTCAAAACTGCATGCAAACATTTGTATTATTAATAGAAATGTGCACTAAGACACTAACAAACTTTCATAGTGATGTTTATTTATTTATTTTTTAATGCAAACAGATATGGAAATATGGAGAGCTGAACTCAAGACTACAAAACTGAGAAAGAGGGAGAATCTGAAATCGAAAGATTCTCTGACTCCAATGCAAATTTGGCGGGGGAAGGGCTGTCTTCACTCATCGTTCCATTTCAATAAAAGCCACTGAGAGTTTGCTCGTCTGAAAGCTGCTTCAGTTATAAGTAACTGAAAACGATCCTCCCAGGTAACTCTCTGTGTGATGAAAACTCATTGAAATTTCCTTCCTTGGATAGTGAAACAGCTTGAATTTGATGGGTATTCTTGCTGCATCCGAAGGTGTGAAGACAAGGCTTGAACTGTGCATATGCTGTACAAGACAGTTTTTGCGATTGCTTCTGGTGACTCTCTGGCACTGTTGCTATGCTGTGGATCACCTTTGCACCCTTACGATGGTTTGAGAAAACAGATAGCTTTAGTTCCATTGATGGAGCGCCTAGCTTGCAAATGGGGGCAACATGCTGTAAGCGCAAGAGAAACACACTGACTTCATGGTGTTCTTGGTTACATGAATTTACTGAAATCCGTCATTGTCAGAGCTGCCAATCTTGTAGGCTGTGCTCTTTTGCAGTCATATTTTGAGTGGCAGCTGAATTCTACACCCAAAAGTAGCATATGGGATCCTGTAGATTTGGCCTCATAAATGCAGTCGGCATGGCTGTTGGTCAGTTGGCTGGATCACGGGATATAGGATTTCCCCTCGTCACCTCCCTGCTTGCAGGAAGCTAAGAGATCTTGGGGGGGAGGCACCTTTGGAACAGATTAATTTCCTATGTGAGGGAGATTTTGTGTAGTTGTTATTTTCATGCGGTGGAACTTGGTCTTGGGGTTCCCCCATTCTGAAGCTGTGCAGTTCCAGGAGGGCTATGCCATATGGGTGGGGATGGGCTGAAATCCTACGGAGGCACCACAGCCTCCCACAAAGCAGCAATGGTTTTGGAGAAGACTTATGTATGGCTTCCTGGAGAGCACCAGACCCAACCCAGTACTAAAGGGCAAGTGTGTTTTGTCCCTTCCTCAGACATCTGGAGTTTCCTGCATTGGAAATAAAAAACAGAAGGAAAAGATTTTTAAAAAATCACCTCTGGGTCAAAGTTCTTCAGAGGCAAGAGAGTACTAGCCCAGCCTCTTCCCTCTGAAAGTCACCGATGCAACTGTTCTGAGATCCTTGGGCAGGCTTCCTCAAACTCGGCCCTCCAGATGTTTTTGGCCTACAACTCCCATGATCCCTAGCTAGCAGGACTGGTGGTCAGGGATGATGGGAGTTGTAGTCTCAAAACATCTGGAGGACAGAGTTTGAGGAAGCCTGTCCTTGGGGGATGCCTTTCTCTCAGTCCTGGCACCGACACAGACATTTTGGTGGGGATGTGGGAAAGGGCCTTCTCAGTAGTCACACCCACCCTGTGAAACACCTTCTCATCAGATGTCAAGGAAACATTTGAAGGCAGCTCTGTATAGGAAAGTTTTTAATGTTTGAAGTTTCACTGTGGTTTATAAATTGTTGGAAGCTGCCCAGAGTGGCCTGGGCAACCCAATCGGATGTGGAGCATAGAACTAGTAACAACAACTTCTTCTTCTTCTTTTTCTTCTTCTTCTTCTTGCTGTCCTTCCACAGCCAGGTGAAGACTGTTTTGTTCCAACAGGCCTTTGGGAACTGACTGTTATGGGAAGGGTATTTATAGTGTGGGCAGATTTTGTTTGGCGAGGTATTCTGCAAATTGGGTTCTAATATGGGGTGGGGGAGGGGGCCAGCTTTCTCCAAGTAGCTATCCACTATGCTCCTTAGGGTTAAGAGATCTGGAGTAATCACTGGGATGGTGAACGGAGCACATGTGGAAGAGCCAGGGCATTTTTTTCAGGGGGAACTCAGTTCCGGCACCTCTTGGGTAGGTGCCAGTGCCATTCTATGAGAAAAAGGGAGGTGTTCTTGGTGAGTTCCAGATCCTCTTTTTCAGATAGCACTGGGAAGAGATATGAAATAAGGCAGTCTTTAAGGTACACAAGACCTTACAAAGATTACCCATGGTTCCTATGCTTTTCTACTGATAAGGTTACTGCATCTCCTGAAGTTCAAACCCTATGAAAGGCAGCTAAATAGGGGAATTAATGACTGGTGTAGCATCTAGTAGTACATTGGTCTTCGGGTGATGGTGACCAGCTGTGACTTGTGGTATGAAGTGATGATGGACATAGAAGGAAATGCCACAGAGCAATAGTTCTGAAACCAATACTTTCGCCAAGAGATCCCAACCAATTTCATCAGGCTAAGTCCCAGGAATCAGAGGATAAGCCACATTAGAAGCTCTCCAAATTCTTCTCCGCCTTGGATTAAAATCTGAGCCAGAGAAAATACACCAGGTTGCTCCCAACTTTGAAGTGCTACCTAGAGATAATTTGATACTGAAAAAGAAAAACACAGCATTCTAGGAGACCTTGGATGCAACATTTCAAAGTTGCCCTCTCCCTCAATGAAAACCAAAGGGAAGGGTTCTCTAATATGATTGCAAACAGAACTTGTGCGGTTGGGAGCTCTTTTCACATGAAGGACGAGGGGACAAAATCATTTGCCTCAAGTTCTGATGCATACCTCCCTAAATTGCGCTTCACGAACACAAATCCTTTTGAGGTTTGCACGTCTCCAAGTTTTGCTGTCCATACACCAACCCAAAAAATGCATTCAGAAAAGATAGAGGATATATTTGGGAACACTGAGGAATTTTCCTGCAATCTGCATGTATTAGGCAAATGTGTGTACAAAAGGTTATATATTTGGAGAAGTGTGAATTAAAATATGTCTGGGTTTTCAACCAGATGTTGAAAAAAAAAGTGCAGGTTTGCAATGAAGCAAACTGAACTTAAGACTGGGAGAACGAGAAACTGAAAGAAAGTGAAATTGATAGACCCACCCATCTCCACTGCTAATGGAGTTATCTATGTTAGGGTAAGGACTTCCCACCACCCCACTTGCCATGACTCCACTCTAATCCATTACAGTGGTACCTCGGGTTATACACGCTTCAGGTTACAGACTCCGCTAACCCATAAATAGTACCTCGGGTTAAGAACTTTGCTTCCGGATGAGAACACAAATTGTGCTCCGGCGGCGAGGCAGCAGCAGGAGGCCCCATTAACTAAAGTGGTGCTTCAGGTTAAGAACAGTTTCAGGTTAAGAACAGACCTCCGGAACGAATTAAGTACTTAACCCGAGGTACCACTGTACATGGATACTTAGTAGCCCTCTAATGTCTGAAAAGAACTTCTCGCTGTCATCCTTAGCAATCTGTTCCCTCAACAATATTCATTGTCAGTAATTGTCAGTGATAACAAAATAGTTTTAAGTATCTGATTGAAAAAACCACAACAACTCCAAAGTAAATCAGCATCTTGTGAAAAGTGTGGAACCATTCTTTTCCAACACATACAGTGGTACCTCAGGTTACATATGCTTCAGGTTAGATACGCTTCAGGTTACAGACTCCGCTAACCCAGAAATAGTGCTTCAGGTTAATAACTTTGCTTCAGGATAAGAACAGAAATTGGGCTCCGGCGGCGCAGCAGCAGCGGGAGGCCCCATTAGCTAAAGTGGTGCTTCAGGTTAAGAACAGTTTCAGGTTAAGAACGGACCTCTGGAACGAATTAAATACTTAACCTGAGGTACCACTGTACATTTAAACAGATATTCTGTGTCACCAGGAGAGGCTGAGTAGCTTTTCAGGAACAAAATTGTGGCCATTGTGTTTGCAAATGCATGTACCATTAATGATGACATTTTATTTATTTTTTTGAAGGGGGGGGGGACAGAAACACCACAAAACCTGTGCTTATTTTTCCATGAATGCTTCCGTAAGCAGATTGTACAGAAGATTGTTTTCTGAATCATTGTGAGAACTGAAGCTTTTGTTTTATTGTGCTAAGAATAAATAGTTAAGAACAAAGAATAATATGTTCAATCTTGGATTGTTTTCCTGCTTGTTTACAAAGACATTAATTGACCTGAAAGCCTTGCTTAACAGCACCTTCTAGTTAAAAAAAACTATTGTGTTTTTTTAAAGTTTTACTCTTGCGTAGAAGCTCAGGAATCTGTGCACGGCAAATCAGAAGGTGCCAAGTATTCTTTACATTTCACCCTAGATTACATCAAGAGATCAATTGGCCTGAATACGTAGCATTAAGATGAAAAGAATAACATAATAATACTTGTACTGTGCCAAACACAACAGTGTTGACAACCTCACAGCTTGGAATTAATCGAGGCACAAAAAATGGTTACGTTTGCTTTTTAAATTTCAGATGCAAACCAAAATAGAAATCCCCTTCATTTTATTTTATTTTAAAGACTTCATCCTAATATATTGGGCTTTTAAAAATCTTTATTTTGCCAAGTAGGTATAGTCAAAATGTGGGCCACTTTTTGTAGCCACTTTTTGGTCCTCATCCTGTGATTTCTTGGCTCCAAAGATTTGGAAAACACACTGCCACCATTTGGTCTGTTGGAAGTGGATAAAGAAAAGTTCTTCTCCCTCTTGCCTCATAACACTAAAATTTGTGGACAGCCAATGAAGGTGAATGTTGGAAGATTCAAGGGAGAGAAAAGAGGACTTCTTCACAAAGCACTTATGCAGCTCACTCCCACAGGAGGCACTGATGGCCACTAACTTGGATGGCTTCAAAAGGGGATTAGACAAATTCATGGAGGAGACAGCTCCTAGCCTAGCCATGATGGCTGTGCTCTGCATCCACAGGTGGAGGCATTGATGCACCTGAAAATGAATTTTTGGAAACCAGAGGAGGGGAGAATGCTCTTGTGTTTGAATCTTGCTTATGGGTTTCTCATAGGCATCTGGTTGGCCACTGGGGGGAACAGGATGCTGGGCTAGACAGACCATTGGCCTGACCCAACTGGACTATTATTATATTCTTACGTTCTTAATGACAGGCAAAATGAGCGGAGCTGCTAAGAAATTTCTAGGCATTGTTTAGGTAGACAATAGCTTGCATGGCCAGTGTGGATAATAGAAGAACATGAGAGAGGAAGGTTGATGAGGCATTAACTGAGGCATAATTTAGACTAGGGAATGGAATCCCCTAGACCTGTAGCTTAAACCTGGAGGGAATGTGAAACTGGAGGCTGAGCCCCTACCTGCCCATGAACTGTCTTGCCAAAGTGGTGCATGCTTTAGTTATCTCCAGCTTGGACTACTGCAATGCGCTCTACGTCGGGCTACCTTTGAAGGTGACCTGGAAACTACAACTAATCCAGAATTCGGCAGCTAGACTGGTGGCTGAGAGCAGCCGCCAAGACCACATAACACGGTCCTGAAAGACCTACATTGGCTCTCAGTACGTTTCCAGGCACAATTCAAAGTGTTAGTGCTCACCATTAAAGCCCTAAATGGCCTTGGCCCAGTATACATGAAGGAGCGTCACCACCCCCATCATTCAGCCCAGACACTGAGGTCCAGTGCCGAGGGCCTTCTGGCAGTTCCCTCACTGCAAGAAAAGAAGTTACAGGGAACCAGGCAGAGGGCCTTCTCAGTAGTGGTGTCCACCCTGTGGAATGCCCTCCCACCAGATGTCAAAGAAATAAACAACTATCTGATGTTTAGAAGACATCTGAAGGCAGCCCTGTTTAGAGAAGCTTTTAATATTTGATGAATTATTGTATTTTAATACTTTGCTGGAAGCTGCCCAGAGTGGCTGGGGAAATTATTATTATTATTATTATTATTATTATTATTATTATTATTATTATTTTGAGGACTGCTGGATTTACCCATCCATGGATAATGGTAGGATAAGGCGCTGATGGGTAGCCTGAAAGCAAGACCTGAACACAACAACACTATCTTCTCCCCTTGTGATTCAGAGGCCTAGTGATCCCAACAGTGGAGGTAGGACTGGCCCTCTGATGTTGCTTGACACCTTCTCTGTAGTAATTTGTAAACTAATTATATAAGCTGTGTTCATATATTTGAAACAGGTGGGAAAAGAAAATAGTAACCCCTCTGTGTTTTCAAGGTGCAATATGGCAGAGATGCTCATTTCGCTGAATGCAGGAGTGGCTAGTTGGCAACTCTCCGAGCATCATTGGACTTCGATGCCCATTAGCCTCAGCCAGCATGACCTGAGGTTCGGGGATGATGGGAGTTGTAGTCCAACAACATCTGGATGACCGCAGATTCCTGCCCCCTCCGCCCTTTCCAAGGGGTGGTTGCTCTGCAAGGAAAGTGCATGTCTTTTTAAACGTTCAAAAATAGCTCTGCTGCCTTTCCAAATCAAGGCGCATTGTTTTTGCAAACTAATTCTTATTGTCACCAAGTTTATTCTTTCCTCCTCCGGCTGCTCTGCATCCCTTGTATCAATTTTAGACTAAAATCCGGCAAAAAAAGAAAAAAAGGTAATGACACTTAACTGCGCTATTTCAAAAGGTTTTTAAGTGGAAAAAGGTATTTAGTATTTTTAATAAGCATCTTCAATACTATTGAGTTGGTTTCTTTGTTCATATCACAAGATTAATTATGCTGTCAAGCACTTTCAAGGCCTGCTTAACAAAGATTCAGTGATATAATGGTTTCCCTTTGCTTGCCTTTTTTTTCTGCATAGCAATCACAATCAAAATTAGACAATTTAAAACCCTTTCACAAGCCGGAAGTTCTGAAGAGCCTTTTAATCAACAAAAGTAATTTTGCAAACAACTAGATACAGCGTTTTTCATATTAACTAACTTGTGTTTAAAAGGAGGGGAAAAAGCCTTGCATGTGCTGCATCCATGAATCTCTGAAAGCTGGTAATGGATGATGGTTCAGACCTGGGAGAGTGCAAACTAGGGAGTTGTGGAATCCCCCAATTCATTTCTTCCTATATTTTCACCATGCCACAAAAAGTGAAACTGCATGTCTGAAGATGCTTATCTTTAAAATTAGGTGTGCTATTTTTGCAAAAGGAATCCCCCCCTCCCCGAATATCTGTTTTGTTTGTTTTCATTTATAACCAAGCTTTTTCTCCAAGGAGTGCAAGGTGGTCACATGGTTCTTCCCCTCATTTAACCCCCACAAAAGACTGAGAGGGCCCAAGGTCACCCAATGAGCTTTATGGCCAAGTGGAGGGCCGGGGATTTGAACCCTGGTCTCCCAGTTCCTAGTCCAACACTCCTAACCACTACACCACACTGGCTCTCACACAATAGCTATTTATACGTCTGCATCCTTCTGCAGGCTCAACATTCCTGATATTGTAGATGGGGTTAGGAACAAAGGAAACTGCCTTATCCTGAGTCAGATCTTTGGATCCATCATGCTTAGGATTGCCTACACTGACTGGCAGCAGCTCTCGAGGGTTTCAGGAAGAAAGTCTCTCCCAGCCCTACCTGGAAATACTCTTGGGGATTCTATCCATGACCTTCTGCAAGCCAAGAAGATGCTGAACCACTGGCCTGTGGTTTTGCTTATCATTTTGTTTCAGTTTGGTAGCTGGACAGTTTCTTATGGGTCACCAGGCTGAGCTAATTTACATCCTTCCCAAACCCCTATTTTTGTGGAGTTTGCTCAATTGTGCATCATCTCAGTTGTGCAGGACCATTTTTCCAGCATCAGAAGTAACAGTTCAGAAATCCATCCCGTCTGTGTTTGGGACACTAATCTAAGCTTGGGTAGATTAGCGCAAAAGGATTTCTGCTGTGCAAAAGGAAAACCAAAAGCGTTTGCTGCATCTCTGGTGAAAACATTAGCGAGGCAGGGCTGAGCCACAAGCCAAGGCTGTAATCCTAACCCCACTGAATTGGAGAGGCCTGCTTCTGAGTAGACATGGTTAGGACTGCACTTCAAATGTGCTTTTTCACAGCTATAATGTCCAACGCTCTCTCAAGCCTATCATAATCATTCAAATGCCAGTTTTGGGCCCTTAATATTCTATTCTGGTTTTGTCGCAGTTAAAACACTCAGGCTGCTAATCCTAGGGTCCCTGGGAGGATAGCTCGAGGGGTCATGAAAAGGCCCATAGCTCAGTGGAAAGGAAAGGCTCAGTGACAGAACATCTGCTTTGCATGCAGAGGGCGCCACATTCAATCCTACCAATCAGGTAGAACTACACAAGATCCCTATTTGAAACCTGGGGATCTACTGTCCCATCAGTGTCAACTGTGCTGACCTAGAGATGGACCAGTGATTTGACACCATACAAGGCACCTTCCAAAGTTTCTAAGATGTCATATATCAGTTTCTGTTTCCGACAGAATATTCCAGCATCCCGGATTCCAACGAACCAGCTGACCTAACTTATATTATCATCAAATCAACCAAATACGGATTATAGCCAAAAACAAAACAAAAAAGCAGATTTTAGCATCCAAGGAAAGATAATTAAAACAGCATAATAAAAACATGCTGTACCATACCTTCCAACATTTCTCTGATGAAAATAGGGGTGTCCTATTCCATAACAACAACACTATTATTATTATTATTATTATTATTATTATTATTATTACTACTACTACTACCCTGCCCCCATCTGACTGGGTTGGGGTTAAGGATTTCCAAAAGTCTAATCTCAACATCTAAAGTCATGCAGGACAAGGAACTATGGAGACAGACTCAAGTGCAACAGCAATGATAGTGCCCATCATGGTCAAAAGGAACTGGCAGTGGCGGGTGGGGGAATATGAGTGTTCCAAACATCCCAAGAGAAATCCAATTATTTGCATCCCATTCTGCATTCATTGCAATTAATGATGCTTCTGTTCCACTGCAGCTCAACTTCTGCTAAAACCCACATTGTTTGTCTTGCTATATGCTATGGCAAAAACTAACACAATCCATGATGTAACTCGTGATGTAATTAACTTGAATGCATTGCAAGGGAAACGTCAAAAAATACAGAAAACAATGTCATGATTCATGCAATGTTCACAGACGAAAGAAACTGACAGTGGCAAATATCACTTAACAAACTACATTTCTCAAGATTCTTTGGGGAAAACAGTGACAGTTTAAAGTCTTAGGATGCAGATTTATAGTGCAGATGGATTCGAATCTCAAGACTTTCAGCAGGCTACAGCAGTTCTCAACCTGTGAGTCCCCAGATGTTGTTGAACTACAACGCCCATCATCCCTGAGCTCTGGCCTTGCTAGCTAGGGGTGATGGGAGTTGTAGTTCAACAACATCTGGGGACCCACAGGTTGAGAAAGGCTGCTAGCAGGTGGCAAGAGGAACAATGTAGGCTTTCATATAAGCACAACTGTTATACTCCTCACTCTCTGCTATGGCCGAAGCTAACAAAATTAATTATGAATTCATTGTGTTACAAGGGGGATGTAAAAAAAAAAATCACAGAAAATAACACAATAATTTATGGAATGTTCACGGACAAAAAACAAACAAACCAATGATGGCATATACGACTTGCATTCACTTGTGATTTCCATTTCTTTTTAAATTATTATTATTATTATTATTATTATTATTATTATTATTATTATTATTATTATTTCCTCATGTTCCAGATTTTCAAAGAGCAGTGACAACAAAAATGAAACCACTGCCCTCCCCAGGAGGTGATAATAGAGGATACCATGAGACTGGAAACCTCTAGATCAACATAAATTCAGTCACTTATCCAAATGAATAAACAAATTATAGTTTGAAATTACACTAGCCACTTCTTTCCTGTAATGTGAGTGGGTTTCCAGCATGTCCTCTTTTGCTGTACATATAATACAAGCATATCTGTCTGTTGCAAATGTGTCCTTTCATTTCAAACCCCTGGCAAGCTTTAATTTATTAGTCCTTTCCTTTTCTTTCTGCCATACTTTCCTATACCAGGTGACAATTGATGCTGCTTCCAGAAAAGAGGTGAACATGTAAATGGTGACAATTTCCTCTCCAGTTTCTGTTTCCGACAGAATATTCCGACATCCCTGATTCCAACGAAACGGGGGGCCTACCTCGAAGGAATGTTGTGAGTATACGGCAATTGGGAGCAATGAACTCTGCAACTGAACTCCTTAGATAGGAAGTGAAATAAAAATTAAAAAAGGAAACATGTGCCAGCCTATGGCTTCACATTTTATATTTTGATTTTATTATTATTATTATTAAAACAAACAAACCCCAAACTCTAGAATTCCAATATTGCTGCATGGTGCATGGCATGAGTGCAGATGTGTCCTTTCCTTCCTTCCTCCTCATCCCATTCCTCCTGGACCTGGGATCTCTGGAGAGGAGTGACCATGCGATAGTGAGGAGCCGCAGGATACACGGAGTAGCAACTCCTGTCAGGCAAAATAACAGGGTCAGAAGGCACGGTTAATGAAGTTATAGCAGCCAGCGCAAAGAGCCAACCAGAAAAGGCAACACTCTGTAAATGAGGATATAATTAGCAGGAGGAGTGGTGGTGAAATTAACACGCTTTAGCTGCATTCCTGGAGAGCCAGTAGTGAAGGGAATGTCTAGGTAGTGAGGAAGATTCTGGAAGATTAGAGCAAACATTGTGCAACAAAGGATACCTAATTAGCAAAAAAAAGAAAGGGGGGGAGCGAGTATGCCTTAATTAGAAGGAAATATCTGATTGAAAGACACCAAGTTGCCTGTTTTAATGGGGGGATGCCGTAATGAGCAGGGCTGCAGAGTCTCGGTGCCTTTTGAAGAACCAAGACAGCATCTGTAGAGCAATCTTCCTCAAGCAACGTTTCCCTCTGGTGTGTAATAAATACACGGCGGTGGCATTGCAGAGGCCTTGGAAACCCCAAAGTTGCTACAGGACGTTGAGCGAAAACTAAGCCATCAAAGCCATCGTTTGGGCAGGAGCCCTCGAATTTACTCCACGTTAATTCCTTTCGAGGAAATGGTGTCCTACGGCAGCCTTTAGGTCACCGGGGGAGATCTGCAAAGCATAACGATGGGAATGAAATTGGAGGGAGAAACTTGAATCCCAGGAACTGCAGGCTTGAGATTGTGATCTGGGACCATTTGCCCAGAAGCGTAATCCGATGCCTAGTTAATCATACATCATGTGGTGTTATTCCATAAATAAGGCTGTTCAGGATTGTTGAGGCCTAAAGTGAAGAAAATATGGCGATTTAAAACAGAAATAAATAAAAGGGAGGGAGGGGACTATTTTCAATATTTCAGAACCCCACAAAAGCGATCCCGAGAATAAATTGTCTGGCATAATTTATGTGTGCTATTTACTGGTCAAGTGATTAAAACTGCAATGTTCTCCTATTTTATGACAATAAAGAAATCAGGACTCCAACTTACTGCAAATGCCTCACTTTTATGGACATCTAAATGATATTATATTTCCTTCTTTCTCCTCCCAAAACGGTGCTGGAATATTGATTGCCATTAATCTCTCTCTTTCTCTCTTTTTCTCTTTTGACTTCTTATATTTAATTGTCATAATTAGCAATCCACCTCATCTTCCCAGTCTTAAACAGCTCCTGTCAATTTTCAAGGATATTTATAGATTAATTTTAATATGTAATTTAATTTATTACTGCATACCTTTTAGGTTGTCTGTAACATTAAAATACTTATGGTACAGAATATTTTAATTAAAACTATTCATCAAAAGGGGTCCAGGTAGCCTGTGTCGGCTTGTTTTCAGTAGGGGGTGCTGGGAATGAAGGCAAGCAAAATAATGGGTCAATTAAAAAAAACACACCACACACACACACACACACACACACATTCTCTCTCTCTCTCTCTCTCTCTCTCTCTCTCTCCCTCCAAAAGATAGTTCTTCCTACAACAACCTGAATTTTAGATTTAAATAAAACATAAAAGCATTTTCCATTTGGACAACTGGAATCATGAATTTAGCTGTTTACTTACAGGCTTCTTTGCTTGTAGTATTGGAAAAGAAACAGTAGAAAAGAGCAGTATGGTTGTGTGAATAATTTCACCCAGGAAACTGCACTGATTTTTAGGTGTCTATCTTTTTTTAACAGAAACACTAATTGTACAAGAGGCAAACATGATAAAAGAAAATCTTTTTTTTTTACTATTAATGTGTGTGTGTGTGTGTGTGTGTTTGTGTTTGTGTTTAAGTGACTTTTCATACCAACATTGAGACCAAAATGCCTCTTATCTTATTTCCAAAGCAAGCCCTACGAGTCAGGCTGCAGCCTCTGACTGTGTATTCAGATATGCCAACCTAGTTCTTACATTAGAAATATCAATGGAGTTCAGTACTTCTGTATGTAATTGCAGCTTCTCTTGGATTCTTTCTTTCAACTGAGGTCATGTGAAAAGTTCTGCTTAGCTCAAAGGCTCAGGTAGTAAATGCATTTTTTAAAAACAGCATGAGCCATATCCTGTCTCCTTTCCCAGCCCCAACACACACAGCCCTCCCCCCCCCCCGCAATAAAAAAGAGTATCAGCTGACAACTTAATTCTTCAGCTTGTATGCAAATATTCTGACAATAATTTGCCACTGCTTCTGAATATAAGTTCAGGAATGCTTCGTTATACCATTATTATTTTCTCCCTCTCCCTTCTTTTTCTTCTTCCTTTAATTCTCTATTTCTGTCACAAAACAGATGGCTTAACCTTAATTCATGCAGAAATGGTAGAAAGTGTTTTCTGGGGTTCTATTCAATTAGCATGAAGATTATTGCAACACGGTACAATATTACAATAATTATTTATGTTAATCTGCAGATTAGAGGGGACGATAGCACTAGGCATACAATAAATCTCTTTTCTTTTCTTTTTGCACTGAGTAACCTATTGAATTGCTCGTGCATTCACTGAAAGGTCAAGTCCACCTAAATATTCTGTCTAGTTAAGAAAGTAGATGTGGCGAATGGGAAGGAAAAAGGCAGTTCCTAGCCAACGCCTCTTGCATTTTGGAAGGTTAGCATGAAATGCATTTGGATAAGCAGGGGTGGGTGGGGAGATGAGGTTTATTATCCCAGCGAACGCCGGGGTCAGAAATTGGCCTGATTTTCTTCCCTGTCTTCTTAATGTCACCTCCCCACCGAATGCTAAATTAATCACTCCGATTTATATGGAGGTGAGCGCGGCAGAAAGTCTTCATCGAAGGAGGCAAAGCAGGGTTATGTTTCGACAAAAATGCAAGGTAATCCTTTCTCGGCTGCTGTTTCTGACTTCTGGGTTTTGCTAACAGCCTTGCGATTATACAGCTTGCCTTTGCCAAAGATCTGTCTCTCCTGATCTTTTTTTTAAAAAAAGACCTAAGAAAGAAATGTGAACTTTCCCACTATGATCTGGAAATAATAATAAAAAAAACTATCACACACAGTGCTGATATTATTGGCTAACTGAGGGTGCTCTAAGTTGAGTATTGTCAATGGCACAAAGCGTCGGGGCAGGGGGGATTTCTGCCAAAGCCTTGCACTGTTTATGTGAAACATGTAAGCAGAGAGCGAAATAGGTTGTGTGCTATTTAATGAAGAGTTTTGTGGGCTTTCCCCCAACCCTTCAGTTCCTTTTCCTCCCCTCTCTCTTAAGGCTTTACTCCTGGAAATAGCATATGCATAGTCAAATACTTAGAAGACACTGCAAAAGGAATCACAGTTTCAAACAGAGGAGTCTGGCTGCACTTACCTGTTTCAAGTTTGCCTCTTCTTTTTAAAAAAAGAACAACAGAAAAAAGTTGGCATAATGCAATAACAGAGGTGTGGGGTGGCATTCGACTGAGTAGACCCATTAAAATTGATAGGCCTATGTTAGTCGTGTCTATTAACTTCAATGAGTAGCTCTTGAATATCTTCCCCAGAATATGCTAAACATTAGAATCTTAAGGAGGCAGACGGGACTCAACCATGTCAGTGTTCAAGTGGAAATCACCCTTGCAAATGTCCCCCTGTTTGGATCCTTCAAACAGAAAATTAGCACAACAGCAGATTGAAGCAGAGCTACAAGCTTTTTTTTTTTTTTTTAAGGCTACATTTTATCACCATCATCATCAACAATCTTCATTATCAACAGCAGCAACAACCTTCAGCATCATCAGGAGAATTTTCGATATGCAGCAATTAAAAATGAAACAAAACAAGGAACCCACATTCTCACACTGAAATATAGCCACCTCTGCCACCTCAAGATTCCCCTTAAGATGGCCACATGTTCTGTATCATCAAGGTCAGTCTTTGAATTGAAAGTGTCCTCAATTTGTGGGGCTGCTTGGTCTAAGAGTAATTTAAAGCTCAAGGGTTGTATCTGACACTCATCATACTCAGAGCACACCTATCAAAATGATGGTGATGATTTTATTTATTTATGTCCCGCCTTTTTTCCTAACATGGTCTCAAGATGGCTTATGGATACCTTTACCTTTTACCTACGGATAAAATAGAAACACTTAAAAACATTGGGAGGTGGGGGAGAACAAGCATTAAAAATGATTAAGCATTAATAGAATTACAACATTATAAGATCTATTAAAACTTACAAATAATTGCAATAATGAAATCACAGCACCAGACCTTTCCTTTAAAGCAGTCAGTTCCCAAAAAGCCTGTTGGAATAAGAAAGTTTTCGCTTGTCGATGGGAGGACAATAAGGAGGGAGCCCGACTTGACTTCTCTAGGCAGGGAGTTCTGAGAAGGCCCTCTCCCATGTCCTCGCGAATCATGCCTGTCGTGGGACATAGAGAAGGGTCTTCCAGTAACATCTAGGCTTGGCTAACCTCAGCCCATTATTGGTCTACTGTGAGCAGGAAGTAGTTGGATAAGAAGGGAGAGCAGAGGCTGCCTTGGACTACAGCAGGCTTCCTCAACCTCAGCCCTCCAGATGTTTTTGACCTACAACTCCCATGATCCCTAGCTAGCAGGACCAATGGCCAGGGATGATGGGAATTGTAGTTTCAAAACATCTGGAGGGCCGAGTCTGAGGAAGCCTGGACTACAGAAATAGGAATGCCAAGCACCTAGTTTGGTCTTGTGCAGGCCTGACCTATAGCCAACCACCAGCAGCCCTCAGAAGAAAAATGTAAAATAAAAGGCAAATATTAGAAGCTCAGCAGTCCATTCACAGAACTAGAGAACAGGTCACTGTCTTCACCTTGGCTGTGGTGGAAATGATCCCTTTCTGCCTGTCTTAAAAGGAATCTCAATCTTCTCCCAGGATTTCACGGAGGCCAGTCTCACGCCTCAGGCGGTATCAGCATGAAGAATTTTGGTCTTCAGATCAAGAACAAAAAATTATAGCTCCCTTCCAGGCACAGCTATATGATGAAAGCCAACCAGATCCGATTAATTCAAAGGTGAATTCTCAACAGCAATATTCTCACGGCGTCTTCAATATTTCTCTATGATAAAGGTAGGAAAATGCACAAGCTTCCAGTCCCAATGCTGAAGAGGTGTGACTGTTCCTCCTTTCCTATTTAACTGGAAACGTGAGACACAGAGGGTTTGCAAAGGAGGAAGTTTCATGAGAAAGTTGCAATGTTCAGAACACAGACAGGAAGTTGCACGACACTTCATCAGACCACAGGTCCACCTAGGTCAGTATTGTTTGCAATGGTGGTTCCCAAAGTGGGCAAAGTCTTTCAGGGGTGCTGGGATTATCTGGGGGAACTATAAGGCAAGGGAGCAGCAGGAGGGGGGACTGGAGGTCTAAATTACTATTAGAGCTTGAAAAGCTGGTGTCACTGGATCAAGTTCAACAACTTTGTTGAATTGATTAAACTGAATAGTGTTGACTGGATTTTGAATAAATGTGCAATGACTTTTTACTACTCTGAATTTTATTGTGTTAGCTTCCTTTGTGGTACGTGCAAACCACTATTCTGAATACTGCTTTTTATAGGGTAGGGTAGGAGACACTGGGGATGAATTTATGGAACTAAGGGGGCAGTGGTCCCCCAAAAGTCAGCAAACCAGTGGCTCTCCAGGGCTTCGAGCAGCACCACCTAGAGATGTTGCTGGGATTTGGACCTGGGACTTTCTGCATGCAAAGCAGTTGCGCTCCCACTGAGCTATGTACTTTCCCCAATGCTCTTTGGTTATGCAAAATAACACCATGCCTTCAGATTTTGAGACAGCTTGGCAATGGATTATGGATGGCACAAAAGTTGGCTTTCTTCCCCACTGCCCTTTTTAACATTGTGCAATAGGAAGTTCAATTAACAGCATCTCGAATGCTGACTGATGGATACTGCAAGCCACTGGGATTTGTGATATCTTCCTCCTGCCAGCCTGGAATCTGAAGCAAATGTTTTTGGTAGTTCTGTGGCTTTGAATTTGGTCCAGGATTCTGCTTAGCTGGCAACTCCTCAGAGCCTAGGCCTGAGTGTCATGAGTGGTTAAAGCCATTTTTTTATGGTGGTGAATGTGTGTTAAATATTGCTACCCCTTCAAGGTCCTTGGAATGGGCCTCTGATTCTGAAACATATAATAATAGGAGAATAGAATTGTGACACTGGAGGGGAACCCAGGGCTCATCTAGTCCAAGCCCCTGAAATGCAGGAAACAGAGCTAAAGAATCCCTGACAGATGGCCACCCAACTTCTGTTGAAAAACCTCCATTCCACCATTGAACAGCTCTTGCCATCCGAATGTTCTTCCTAACGTTTAATTGGAATCTCCCTCCATTGGTTTGGGTCCTACCTTCCAGAGCAGCAGAAAACAAACCTTCCACATCTTTCATGTGCCAGACCTTCAGATATTTTAAGACGGCTATCATTTGCCTCTAATTCTTCTCTTCTCCAGACTCAACATACCAAACTATTTCAACTATTCCTCAGAAGACACTTGATTAAACTTGTTCACCCTCCTCTGCACATATTCCAGCTTGTCAAGATCCAGTAGACTACTAGTTAAGAAAAACCTTCATTTTGAGGGGTGTCTGTTTGTCACATCTATTTATGGTGGTAAAAAGGTAAAGGTACCCCTGCCCGTACGGGCCAGTCTTGACAGACTCTGGGGTTGTGCGCCCATCTCACTCAAGAGGCCAGGGGCCCGCGCTGTCCGAAGACACTTCCGGGTCACGTGGCCAGCGTGACATCGCTGCCCTGGCGAGCCAGAGCTGCACACGGAAACGCCGTTTACCTTCCCGCTAGAAAGCGGTCTCTATTTATCTACTTGCACCCGAGGGTGCTTTCGAACTGCTAGGTTGGCAGGCGCTGGGACCGAGCAACGGGAGCGCACCCCGCCGCGGGGATTCGAACCGCCGACCTTTCGATCGGCAAGCCCTAGGTGCTGAGGCTTTTACCCACAGCGCCACCCGCGTCCCTATTTATGGTGATTTCCCCTCAAATATCTGAGTCCACGTATTCAATTGTATTATTTGGTCACTGGCCCTTTGAGAAGACTGTTTTCGGGGCAAAATGCTTCCTGTTTTCCTTTTAGTTTCCTTGGAGGAGCACTCTCTTACAACATTTCAAAGGCCAAACTTTTTTATATATAAAGAAAATACTGGGATAAATGTTTAATAAGACCTATTATTACCCTTGAATCATAGCAAGTCATTCATAAACACTATTAAATCCTGATAATTATAGTTGTAGCTGCAGGGTTACTACCTTTACAGCTTTTATACAGACTTTATTTAGAGGTCCAGTGGGGGAAAGCACACAATTGCTGGAAAATGCTACTATTAACATTTTTATCCTGTACAGTATTATGCTAGATTAAACTTCTGTTCCTGAAAACAAAACTGAAAAGGCTTACAGCTTGGCTAACAGCTAGGAAGACTAGTGCATTAAGAAAATTCACTGGTAATACTGTAGTTTAGGCTACTTTCCCCTGCTCTCTCTGGCTCATTATTTGTACAATATCATTATATAAATTGATGGTACAACCACATGTGGAATACTATGTACAGTGGTACCTCGGGTTACATACGCTTCAGGTTACATACGCTTCAGGTTACATACTCGGCTAACCGAGAAGTATTACCTCGGGTTAAGAACTTTGCTTCAGGATGAGAACAGAAATCGTGCTCCAGTGGCGCAGCAGCAGCAGGAGGCCCCATTAGCTAAAGTGGTGCTTCAGGTTAAGAACAGTTTCAGGTTAAGAACAGACCTCCGGAACGAATTAAGTACTTAACCCAAGGTACCACTGTACAGATCTAGTCACCTCATCTCAAGAAGGATATTGCAGAGGTTTGGAAATGGACAACCAATATTAACAAGGGGATGGAGCGACTCCCCGTGAGGAAAAGTTGCAGAGTTTGGGACTTTGTAGTTTAGGGAAATTTCAAGGACAAGGTGACATGATAGAAGATAGAACTCATGAACATCCAATAAAGATGAATGGTAGACGATTCAGGACGGATTAATTGCTTCTTCATGCAGCGCATAGTTCAACTATGGAACTCACTCCCACAGGAGGCAGTGATGGCCACCACCCTAGGGAGCTTTAAAAGAGTAGTGGACAAATTCATGGAGGAAAGGGTTGCTGATGGCTACTAGCCATGGTGGCTATGCTCTGCCCTCCATAGTTGCTGGAAAACACAGGAGGGAAGAGGGCTCTTGTGCTGAGGTCCTGCTTGTGGGTTTCCCACAGGCATCTGGTCGCCCTCTGTGAGAACAGGGTGCTGGACTGGATGGGCCATTGGCCTGATCCAGCAGGCTCTTCTGATGTTCTCTATATATACAGAGATCCCCAGCCCCTGGGAAACCTGTCTCAGCCCAGAAACTGCATTCTTTTCTTGGTGGTTTTCCAGGCGCAAAAGTGGAGAAAGCAACACATGCTAATGTTCCCTTTGTACATACACTTGCACCCCGCTTCCCTATCCTCCATCCTAATAGGCAAGCAGCATTATTAGAGCACAAGGACTCATTCCAACCAGGCAGAAGCACTCAAGAAGGAAGCTGGACTGATGAGAGGTGTGCCTCGGGAGGCTGGATGTTCTGGGAAGAATCCTGAGGGCCACACTGAGAGGCATTTGGCCCCTGCAAATATAATCTCCAGAGAGGATGTAGGGTTATCCAAGGTGGACTTTTGAATCCCTTCTCAATTTGCAATTCAAAAGACACTCCTGAAGAAGAGGCAATTGAGATTTCATTGAACGCCTCTGCCTTCCTGCGCAACTCTTTTATGGTACCTTTTTTCCCATTCCCAAGACAGACTGACAGAAGCTGGTTGACATTATTTTAATTGAAGGGTGAATCAACCTATTTTTATTCTGACAGGTATCACAAACACTTTTGTTTCTTGGCGGTTGTTGCTTTGCAGTTGCTAATATGCCACTTAGCAGAATGAGATGGTATGATTAACACTTGGGAACTGCAACCCAATATTTGGCTGGCTGTTTCAAAGGAATATTCTGCTTTTCCTCCAGCTCCCAAAAGCTCTGCTACCAGCATGCTCTCATCATCAACATCATCAACATGCAACTCTTTCTTTCCAGCTCCCATTATGAGGGCTTTTCCAAAACCACAAATAACTCAACTATGAATGTATCCCATAAAATAAAATACTGCAATCTAAATGCAAGGGAGAGAAAAATGTATAATCTGGCCACACTTATTGCTAACTGAGAATAAGGACTGGTGTGAGAAGTTTTATGAGATAACATACGCTTTACGCCTTTGCCAGCCTATTCACAGACTGAGAAAGGTGGGCAGTTTTGCAAGGAATGATGTGTTTGCTCCATTTCCAGCAAGTGCCATTCATGATAGGCAGAGGGTTAGCTCTGTGGGATTATTGATTATTGATTATTAATTTATGGGACAGCATCTGCTTTTCATGCAAAAAGTCTCTACTCCAATCCCCACTGGCATATTCAGGTAGGGATGGGAGAGCTACTGTCAGAGACCAATGTTGGAACTCCCCAAATGTTGTTTTACTACAAACCCATTATCCCCAACCAGTTTAGTCAATTGTCAGAGATGATGGGAGTCATAGTCTGTCAACATTTAGGGAGACCCAAGGTTGTAGAACACTGGTGTGGACAATACTGAGCTAGATGGACCAAATGGGCTGACTCTGCACCAAACAGCCTCTGATTTCCCTACTATTGATTACCATACAGTCATAGAATTATAGAGGGTCCCCAAGGGTTATCTATTCCACAATGCAGGAATCGCAGCTTAAGAATCACTGATGGATGCCATCTGACCTCTGTTTAGAACCCTCCAGTGAAGGAGAGTCCACCACATTCCAAGGGAGTCCACTATCAAGCAGCTCTTAGCCTCTGAAAGTTCTTCTGGATGTTCAGTCAGAATCCCCTTTCTTGTCATCTGAATCCATTGGTTTGGGTCCTCCCCTCCGGAGCGGCAGGAAACAAGCTTGCTCCATCTTCCATATGACAGCCCTTCAGATATTTGAAAGTGGCCAACGTCTCACCTCTCAGTTGTGTCTTCTTCAAGCTGAACATGCCCAACTCCCACAGCCATTCCTCATATGAAACAATGGCCTCAATTTATCCAGCGCTTCCTAGTTCTTTCCTACTCAGCAGATAAAACTGCTTCTTATACCTGCATTATCATCATGGTTTTCATTGCTGCTATTATTAGCATTCGCAATGGCATCAACATCAGCAGTATTCCATCATTGTGCATGACACCTGAACGCATGGAATTGTAGAGTTCTTTTACTTAGTAAAAGAAGTCAGGTCCTGACCCTCTCTGTTAGGGAAGACCCCTTTCCCTCTTGCAGAGCTACAGCTCCCAGTGTCTCATTGGAAGAGGGATTGTTTGCTAAACCACTCTGGGAATTGTAGCTCTATGAGGGGTCTCTTAACAACTCTCAGCACCCTTAAAAAAAACTGCAGTTCCTTGGATTCTTTAGGGGAAGCCACAGCTGTTAAAAGTGGTACAATAGAATCCCTGGCAGATGGCCACCCAACCTCTGCTTTAAAAATACAGGGAAAGGGGGAAAGGAAGCCTTCATATATAAAATAAAATCATTCCGTTGTATATCTAATGAGTGTTTAGCTAATCTAAAGCTCTTTTGGGGAAAGAGACACTCTCTCACCTTCACATTGCTCTGTTCCCTCTAAATACTTCTTAGTTCTCAGGCATGTCGCACTTGGAAACTCAGCTGGAAACTCCGACAGTAGATCTTGCCAGGGAGTGACGTTTTAAAAAATAATTTAAAAAAAAAATCAGTTCCAAGTGTAAGTTTAAAAATGTAACTAAAAGCCTTCATCAAAGTTTTAAGAGCTCTGGAGCTTTTAGCGGTTGCTTATTCTGATTTATTGACACTGACACACCCCGCAACAGTCAACCCTGATGAAACAGTGAAGTAATGGACTTCAGGAGGGGAGGGAAGAGAGGGGGGGAATTGGGAGTGGGAGGTAGAACTCGCCACCCCCCTCTTCACTGCATGCTTCGAAGTAGGTGCTACACGTGGGAGCGTGTGCCCACTGATTACAGCCCGCTAATTTGTTATGCACTCCGGCAAATCAGCGGTGATTCATATGACAAATACGGAGGAAAAATTAACAGCTGTCATGTTGTGATGTGTTAATTTCCTGACATTCTCTGCATTGAAGCCAATTACTGATTTAAGGGCAGAGAGAGAGAAAGAACCCCGTTCAAGCTTCTAATTAGGATTCCTCAAGACTAAAAGGATGAAAGCAAAGGGAGTGGGGCGGTGGCAGCGGCGGGTGGTGGTGAGTAGGAAACAGACGAATGAAGGGAGAGAATGAGGCAGGTAGCTGGAGAATCTTCAGGCACAAGCACACACACACACACACACACACACACACACACGTCATTCAGTGCATGCCTCTGGTTAAATGGTTTAAGTGCATTTAAGAGGAGGATCTAAAACATTTATCTACTTCTATTCACAATCCTCTCTTTTAGTCCTTTGTGCCATAATTGGGAGGTACAGCTGGGCCAAGAGTTTCCATTACCTTTGGAAAGTGATTGGTCTGGATGCAATCTGGACATGATACTTTTGCTTAGCCATGTCAATGCCATTCATCATGGCACTTCCTAACAAAAGCAAAGTAGGCACCCAGACAATTTCCAGGGCTCAGAAAAGCGACAAGCCTTTATGATTTCACAGACTCCACTGTTAGCTGCCAGGGCTTGATCTGGCAACATTGGTTGATGCAACCACCCACAATTTCAAGGGGGGGACCTGTTGAAGTAAAGGGGAAAATGACGTTGAAGGTAGCTCATCTCACTCAAGACTTTGACAGGAGAGGTGAAATTAATTTAAGGAAGAGCCACCCCTTCCACTTGCTCTCCCAGTTTGGAGGTTAAATCTTCACGTTTGCACAAGGAGCGAAGTCGTCCTCCAAGGGTGGATCTGCATGCTGTCAAAATGGCATAATCCACATACATACTGGAGTGTGCTTGTAGGCTTGGGGCAACACCAGAGTTTGAAGAAGTATGAAACCAGATCTTCAGGGCAGCGAAAAACAACAACAACCAAGTATGAGTTGAGGATGGGGAAGAAATTAGATCCAGTCCACATTTGCAGTGTCTGAAACAATTCACAAACTGAAACATGTCTATTTCTCTTTGAAAATTGCACTTCTCTGAATTTTGGAACACAGTGCAGCAGCCAAGTAATGTGTGCAAACGATGCATGTACAAGAGCAATGTGTGCTTGTAAATGCATACACTACTAAAACGATGTGCAAAAAAGCATTTTAGTTGGGAAAATCACTTTGCAAAAAGTTTGTATATTGGGGAAATTGCATAAAATATGTGTGAAGTAGGAGAAATTTGCAGAGAAATGCTGCTGAAATTTCATGAGAACATCTCCCCCCATCACACACTGATATGGAAATGTAGAGAACTGAAGATTGAAAAATGAGAAACTGGAATTGATATATTTGCCAATCCCTTGTTGGAGAGGAATCCGGGACAGCCCAATAAATATACAAATTGAGGACAGGGAATGCTGGCTGGCTGTTATGGGTGGAAATGGAAAATCAGAGGGGAATGTAATTGAGTATAGTAGAAAAGTGCATGGCCGATGGACTGCAACTCTAAACAGAAGAACATCACATGGCAGCTTTCTATTTCAGGTCCCAAGTGGAGGACCTGCAAGGAGTGAAATGCCCCCCCCCCCGAAATTCTAGCATGGTGAACAAAAAGCCTTTGCTTTTTGTGATGAAACCTTAAGCTTAGGCCATTTGAAAATGCCTTAACATGCGTCAGACTCTAAGTCCACCAATCCCAAGGCAGCCTGATGTGACAGTGGTTCATAGAAGCCTTCCCAATGTTGCTAATTGGAACAGCAAGCTAGAGATGCCCAAACTGGAGGCAGGGACCCTCTTCCCTTGGATAGAATATATGTCTGATCATTGAGGAATTGTATATCCCTATTATTGTTTCCAAGACATATTGGGGGGGGGGATGCAGTTGTCGGCAACCTTTATTTTTGAAGGCTTTTATTATTAGTACTATTTGATTTTTCTCAATCATTCCAACAAGGAACTCGTCGCAATGTGTATGGTTCATCCCTCCTCCACTTCACTGTTTTATCATCACAAGAACCTGTGAAGCAGATTAGACTGAGATGTATTAACTGCCCCAAGATCACTGGCTCAAGCTCACCCTAACCTGTGCATGTTTTAAGAGCTAATAGCATAAGCGTTATTTTAAAAGGCCCACCTGGTTTCTTTAATTGGCAGCACCACACTGGAAAGGTAAAAGTAAGTGCTTTGTTTCTGGATCACCCTTTAAACTCAAGAGCATAAAATGATTAACATTCAGCAAATGGCAATATTGTTTCCATTGGCATTTAGTCAGTTGGAAGCAGTTATGGGCGAAAAAAGGCAAACCTACCAAATTTTCCCTTTCCAGAACACTATGTGAACTGAAACCCAAGCCATCCTTCGAAATCTCCACCTCTCCGAAATTTGCAGCTTCTGTGGAAAAACATACTTATTGGCAAAACTTTCGTATATTGGTGATAGCAACATACACAATCACATTATATTAGAGAAAATTGTTTTGCAAAAATATGTATATTGGGCAAAAGTGCATACAAAAATGTGTATATTATGAGTTGTTTGCACTAAAATGCTGGTGAATTTTCATGAGGATTTTAAAAATTAATATGCTAAAGTGTGAATAAAAACCATATGCTTGTGAAAATAACTTACATTATTTTATAATATAATTATGACATTGTTTATAATATGATTTTACATTATATCGGGGAAAATGGCTTTGCAAAAAAAGAAGTGCAGATTTTGGAGAATTTTGCCCTAAAATGCTGATGAATCTTCATGAAGATTTTTTTTTTTTTTAAATGATATGGAAATGCAGAACACTGAAGTTAAGATAAGGGGGAAAAATGAGAAATTTAGAGAAACTTAAATCAACATGTTTCCCCAATCCTAGTAAGAAGTGATGTGTAAATGTAAACATAAAAATAAAATGAAGGAGTCCATGGCCAAAGGAAGCCTGGATTTCTTCCAAGGAGGAAGAGTGATTTTTGCCATAATAATAATAATCATAATAATAATCATAATAATTATAATATATTTATACCCTGCCCATCTGGCTGGCTTTCCCCAGCCACTCTGGGTGGCTCCCAATCGAATATTAAAAACACAATACACCATGAAACATTAAAAACTTCCCTAAACAGGGTTGCCTTCAGATGTCTTTTAAAAGTAGGATACTTGCTTGTTTCCTTGACATCTGATGGGAAGATATTCCACAGGGCAGGCGCCACTACCAAGAAGGCCCTCTGCCTGGTTCCTTGTAACCTCACTTCTCCCAGTGAGGGATCCATCAGAAGGCCCTCGGAGCTGTGTCCAGGCTGAACGATGGGGGTGGAGACGCTCCTTCAGGTATACTGGACCGAGGTCATTTAGGGCTTTAAAGGTCAGCACCAACACTTTGAATTGTGCTCAGAAACGTACTGGGAGCCAATGCAGGTCTCTCAGGACCGGTGTTATATGGTCTCGGTGGCTACTCCCAGTCACCAGTCTAGCTGTTGCATTCTAGATTAATTGCAGCTCCTGAGTCACCTTTAAAAGTAGCCACACATAGAGCGCATTGCAGTAGTCCAAGCAGGAGATAACTAGAGCATGCACCACTCTGGCGGGACAGTCTGCGGGCAAGTAGGGTCTCAGCCTGCGTACCAGGCTGAGACCCAGAGCTGGTAGACAGCTGTGCCCTGGACACAGAATTGACTTGCACCTCCATGGAGATCTGTGAGCCCAAAATGACTCCCAGGCTGTGCACCTGGTCCTTCAGTGGCACAGTTATCCCATTCAGGACTAAGGAGTCCCCCACCCCTACCCACCCCCTGTCCCCCAAAAATAGCACTTCTGTCTTGTCAGGATTCAACCTCAATCTGTTAGCCAACATCCATCCTCCAAGCACCTCCAGGCACTCACACAGGACCTTCACCGCCTTCACTGGTTCTGATTTAAAAGAGAGGTAGAGCTGGGTATCAGTGTGGTGTAGTGGTTAAGAGCGGTAGTCTCGTAATCCTGGGTAACCGGGTTCGCGTCTCCGCTCCTCCACATGCAGCTGCTGGGTGACCTTGGGCCAGTCACACTTCCTTGAAGTCTCTCAGCCCCACTCACCTCACAGAGTGTTTGTTGTGGGGGAGGAAGGGAAAGGAGAATGTTAGCCGCTTTGAGACTCCTTAAAGGGAGTGAAAGGCGGGATATCAAATCCAAACTCTTCTTCTTCTTCTTCTTCTTTCCGCCTGCAATTGGGCCTCTGATCTTACTTCTCATATATAAATAAAGGTATAGATATAGGCTCCAGACTCAGTGGTCTGAAAGTAGGGTGTAGGCTCTTCAGATGGTCATGTGTACTACTTGTCATGGACTGACTGGATGCAGAGAAGTGCTGGGAGACATCAGCTGGGGAAACCCCAAAGGAACCCCCAGGGGACCGTGATAGGACAATGTTGAGTGGTCAGGGAGAGAAGAGGGCACAGACTGGGAGGAGGAGGTGTCAGAAGCTGAAGAGGTAACAGGGTTTAGTGAGCAGGAAGAAGCTGTGGCAAAGAGCAGTCCAGAATCAGAGGCAGAAGCGGAGGCTGGAGAGGAGGGTGGCCAAGAGGCAGAGATGAGGCAGGTTACCGAAGAAGCCAGGGGGTCTCCCCCTCCTCCTGTGACCAGCTCCCCTCCGCCTGGTCTCCCAGAACCATTAGAGGTATGAAGAGGGCAGAGCAAAGATTGGCAAGATGAAGGAGCCTCAGATTGCTTGGGATGGAACTGGGGCAGGAGGAGACTTAGCTGTGGGAAGGCAGGCAACTTCAGTCCTCACAACTGCCTCACTGGGGCAAGAACCAGTGGGAAGACTTGCTCTGCTCACCAGGCCTGAGCTGCTTTGTTTCTTTGAGTAAAGAGTTTAATTCACTGACACCTTGTGAGTTATTGCTGACCTGCTCCCAATACCTGCCCTGGCATTACTTCTCTTTCTTCAAATGGCCTCACACACACACACACACACACAAACACACACAAACACACACACACACACACACACACACACACCAGATGCATTCCCATCTTGGACGCGGGTGGCACTGTGGTCTAGGCCACAGAGCCTAGGGCTTGCCGATCAGAAGGTCAGCTGTTCATATCCCCGTGACGGGGTGAGCTCCCGTTATTCAGTCCCAGCTCCTGCCCACCTAGAAGTTCGAAAGCACATCAAGTGCAAGTAAATAAATAGGTATCACTCTGGTGGGAAGGTAAACAGCGTTTCTGTGCACTGCTCTGGTTCATCAGAAGCGGCTTAGTCATGCTGACCACATGACCCGGAAGCTGTCTGCAGACAAACACCGGCTCCCTCGGCCTATAGAGCGAGATGAGTGCCGCAACCCCAGAGTCGTCTGCGACTGGACCTAATGGTCAGGAGTAACTTTACCTTTTAGGTATTACTTCCAAGTGCAGTAAACCAGCTATGCTGGATTTGGGGGGCGGGGGGCATCCACTCCTTCTGTCCTCAACCTCTGCTCTAAAGCCAGTACCCTGGTGGTGCCATTGACCACTAAAGTCCCCCGGGCACCAAACTTTTATATATATATAAAATACAACAATAACCTCTTATTGAATGCATAATTATGTACAATAAAAAGGAGACAGCAACAAGAAAACAGCAGCAACCCCCCTGAAACAATCAACTACTATCTTTAACTTATATATTTCTGTTTACCCAGAGCAAATCTCCAATGCTGCATTCTAATGGACTCCTAAATTGTAAATTGTTGTTAATAATAATAATAATAATAATAATAATAATAATAATAAACAACTAAGGGAGACAGGCCTGAGCAGAGGCTAAGGCCCTTATCTCTAAATTGTTGTAAATCATAGAATTACTCCACAAATTTGTTGAGAAATTTCAGGCTTGATTAACTAGGTGCTTCAAAAGTTGGAAGGGGTGCAGGGGTCATCTAGTCCAACCCCCGAAATGCAGGAATCACAACTAAATAATCCCTAAGGGATAACCATCCAATCTCTGCTTTAAAATTGTCAAGGAATGAGAGCCCACCTCCACCTTCTGAGGGAGTCCGTTCCACTGTTGAACAGCTCCTAACGTCAGAAAGTTCTCCCTAATGTTCAGTCGGAATCTCCACTCTTGTAACTTGAATCCATAAATTCAGGTCCTACCCTCTGAAGCAGCAAAAGACAAGCTGGTTCCATCTCCCATGTTTGAAATCCAACCTGCAGCAAACCACTTAATTTCTCTTCGGAAAATGATACTGCCCACTTCTCTCCTTCTCTGCCCCCCCCACATTTATCTATCTATCTATCTCTCTCTCTCTCTCTCTCTCTATCTATCTATCTATCTATCATCTATCTATCTATCTATCTATCTATCTCTATCTATCATCTATCTATCTATCTATCATCTATCTATCTATCTATCTATCTATCTATCTATCTATCTATCTATCTACTATCTATCTATCTATTATCTATCATCTATCATCTATCTATCTACCGTATTTTTCGCTCTATAACACGCACCCGACCATAACACGCACGTAGTTTTTAGAGGAGGAAAACAAGAAAAAAAATATTCTAAACAAAACAGTGGATGTATGATTTTTGTGGTTTATGCTGTGGCCACAGACATGTGAACTGACAGTGAGTTTGGAGTAGCCCAATGCAAAAATCCTGAGGATCCATGTGGATCCATGCTTTGTAACCACGTTTTAAGTGGGGAGGGGAAGAAAAGCACTCAAAGGACAAGGAGCACGCGTGGGGTGTGTGGAGAAGGATGCTGCTAATAATGCAGAAGAGGGGTTTAAGGGGAGAAGGAGCACACATGGGGTGGGTGGAGAAGGATGCTGCTAATAATGAAGAAGAGGGGGAGAAGGCTCCTCTCCTCTCCCACTTTGCTCCTTTAAAGAAGCAGACTCTCTGTCCCTCTCTCCTCCCCACTCAGTGGCTCTTCTCCCGCTTTGCTGTTTCAAAGTGAGCCACAGAGGAGGGAAGGAAGGGGAACCATGGATCCTCTGCTCACGACTGCAGCAGATCCCCCCCGCCACCCGTAGGCATTCTCTCCATAACACGCACAGACATTTCCCCTTACTTTCTAGGAGGAAAAAAGTGAGTGTTATGGTGCAAAAAATACAGTATATCTATCATCTATCTATCTATCTATCACCTATCTATCTATCTATCATCTATCTATCTATCATCTATATCTATCTATCATCTATCTATCTATCTATCTATCTATCTATCTATCATCTATCTATCATCTATCTATCTATCATCTATCTATCTATCTATCTATCTATCTATCTATCTATCTATCTATCATCTATCTATCTATCATCTATCTATCTATCTATCTATCTATCTATCTATCTATCACCTATCTATCTATCTATCATCTATCTATCTATCATCTATATGTATCTATCATCTATCTATCTATCTATCTATCTATCTATCTATCTATCTATCTATCATCTATCTATCTATCTATCTATCTATCTATCTATCTATCATCATCTATCTATCTATCTATCATCTATCTATCTATCTATCTATCATCTATATCTATCTATCATCTATCTATCTATCATCTATATCTATCTATCATCTATCTATCTATCTATCTATCTATCTATCTATCTATCTATCTATCATCTATCTATCATCTATCTATCTATCATCTATCTATCTATCTATCTATCTATCTATCTATCTATCTATCTATCATCTATCTATCTATCATCTATCTATCTATCTATCTATCTATCTATCTATCTATCTATCACCTATCTATCTATCTATCATCTATCTATCTATCATCTATATGTATCTATCATCTATCTATCTATCTATCTATCTATCTATCTATCATCATCTATCTATCTATCTATCATCTATCTATCTATCTATCTATCATCTATATCTATCTATCATCTATCTATCTATCTATCTATCTATCTATCTATCTATCTATCTATCTATCTATCTATTATCTATCATCTATCATCTATCTATCTATATCTATCATCTATCTATCTATATCTATCATCTATCTATCTATATCTATATCTATCTATCATCTATCTATCTATCATCTATCTATCATCTATCTATCTATCTATCATCTATCTATCTATCATCTATCATCTATCTATCTATCTATCTATCTATCTATATCTATCTATCTATCTATCTATCTATCTATCTATCTATCATCTATCTATCATCTATCTAATCTATCCATCTATCTATCTATCTATCTATCTATCTATCTATCTATCTATCTATCATCTATCTATCTATATCTATCTATCTATCTATCTATCTATCTATCATCTATCTATCTATCTATCTATCTATCTATCATCTATCTATCTGTCTATCTATCTATCTATCATCTATCTATCTATCTATCTATCTATCTATCTATCTAATCTGTCATCTATCTATCTATCTATCTATCATCTATCATCTATCTATCTCTATCTAACTATCTATCATCTATCTATCTATCTATCTATCTATCTATCTATCTATCTCTATCTATTTAACTTTTGTTATCCTTACTATTCTAACTGAGTTGAGCATGACCGTGAAAGGCTTGGGTCTGTTTCCTGAGTTGGAGCAGGGAAGAGTGCATTATTACTATGATATGCTTGTATCCATAATACACTCATAATAAGACTCCTATTCTTAATCTGCTCCAGCGTGGAAGGCTAAAGAGGACAGCCACGGATTACTAAAGGTGCTATTTCTAAAACGGGAGAGCTAGAGGTGTGCTACACTTTTTAAAAGGGTAAGAGAGTAGGTTGTTCTTTTAAAATCCCACTTCCTGCTTGATCTCATGCATGACTGGGGGGGGGCTGTGTCACTGCCTGCGTTCGAGGCAATTAAAAAGATCACAGTTGTTGGCGTGCTCCACCTATCCCCCATATTTTTACTTCCTCACAGTGATGAATAAATTAATCCCATTAATGCATAATTAAGTTTTCAGTCGAGGAGGGAAAGGAAAGCCTAACCCGGCCCAATTTACTCTCCCGTCGCTGCTTTCCTTCGGATCAGGTGATTTTAATTCTTTCCATCTGACCAGGTGACTGGGTGGCTGTGTGGGGGGTGGTTAAGGGAGGGGGCTAAAATGTGCAGATTAATTTTATTCTTTAACCTTCCTAATGTGTCTGCTTGCTTGCATCGAATTGCAGACAGCAGATCATCGCTTGATTTATTGTAGTGACCGCTGCTTGCATCTCTCAGGCTAATGACACATACACTAAAGTCATTGATTTGTATGAATAGCCTCCGCTCTCCATTTATCACAATTTAATGTAAGAGTTTGCAATGCATTAAAAAAAAAATTTCACATGGGAAGCATGGACCCACAGGCCTGGCTGCTTAGCAGTTATGAATCATTTGCTACCTTGTAATATATAGACTGTTCTTTTCCTGAAAATGCCCTATAAGGTCATACTTCTTTACAGAACATCTCAACAATTAAACCCCCCAAAGCAGACATTTTAAGACAAAGCACACCTGGAACACAATGGAGGAAAACCTTCTCTCTCTCTCTCTCTCTCTCTCTCTCGCTCTCGCTCTCGCTCTCTCATTCTCCCCCTTTTTAAATGTTCCCTACCATGCCCAATTCATCCCAATTCATTCTGGTGTAAGCAGAGGTGACTTCGTTGAGGTCTTCGTCGCTTATATAAGTTGTAATTTTGGCCCATAAAGTTTATTGATTTGCCTTTGAACTCTGCAGCACTCTAATAAGGACATGAGGCAAACTCCGAGTAGGATGTGCAAAGTCTCTTAGGAGTTGGCCAACCACCTCTCCCTGCAGATCACCTTTTTAACATTTAGCACTGCTCTCCGCGATTCTGCACAAAAACAAAATAAGACGAAATACACCAGTAATGCCTTTGGAAATTTACAGAACAGCAAAACACCCCTAATCCAAACAATACCTAGAAACAAGGCTTGAAGGGACAACTCAAATCACACCTCTTCTTATGCCAGTAGACCCTTATCTGAGTGTGGTGGTGCTCCTTTGATTAGAACCAGACAGCCACCATTTTAATTTCCCACAATGCCCTGGGGGGAATGCTTGAAGGAGGGGGAAGGTCGGCATTGGTGATGGGCCCTGCATCCATGGTAGATGCACAACGACCTGTCTGAATATTCACGTGATCAAATGTTTAGTTAAACTGAGCAATTTCATGGGTTTAGGCTACAAGATGCGGAGAAGATGGTAGCCAGAGAATTTGGGAAGCTGAATGCTTGATCATGGAGGCTCTGATAATGATAATACATTATGTTGAGATACGTTGTTACCATGTGCTTTGCCTTTATGAATGAATAACATTCTCCCAAACATGGTGCCTTCTAGATGTTTGGAGCGCCAACTCTCATTGGTGTAGCCAATGGTTAGAGATGATAGAAGCTGTAGTCTAAAACACTGGGAGGACTCCAGGTGTTGAGGAAACCTATACTAACAACAGTCCCTATTTTCTGGTATCTGTCCCTTGGGAACTCACTGCTTGAATTTCCCCCTTTGTAATAAAAATATAAAAATATTAATTGTTGTGCCCAAAACTTCTCTCACGTTTCCCCAGCAATTTCTCAGTAATTGAGAGGAGAAATTTCATTTGAAATTTTCAACAGAGGAGAGAGAATTTTGGTGTTATTTTCATTGGGGGCAGGGGACGGTGCAGGTATGTTTTTATTTATTGCATTCATATCCATTGGAGATCCTTCAGGTATTTGGGTCTCAAGCAGTTGGATTCCACATGCCAGCACACTCTGTTGGTGACTTTAAGTGTGACAATGGCCACATGCATCTGGATGACAGAAACTGTAGTCTATGAATGCCTAGGCTATAGTAAATCTGTTGGTCATTAAGGTGCCATGAGACTTTGGGGAAGAGGATAGGAGCATAAGAAGCTGCCTTGTACTGAGTCAGACTATTGGTCCATCTAGTTCTGTTATCAACATCAGCTGTCCGGGGTTTTAGAAAGGGGGGATTCCCAGTCCTACATGGAGATGCTGTTGGGGATACTACTCTGTAGTAGAGTATCATCTTTCCATGGATGATACTCTACTACAGAGTTAGGGCCCCTTCCCCATGGTATTATAAGCACTCCCTTCCCCATAGCTTACATCATATATAACTGGACCTCTTAATGCCATAAACAGATTAGACAGCCAGGAACCTCCAGGTCTTTTAACAGCCAGCAAGAGAGATCCATTATACCCAAATGCCCTCCTTCAAAACAGGTAAGAATGGGGTCATGCCAAAACTGTTTTTATTTAGCTCTTTTGTCATCATAAATATTCTTTGCAATGCTTAGACCGTGAATTTTTTAAAATGCAGGTTCTAAATTTTTATTGTTAATCCTGCTCTCAAATGTTTATTTTCCTTTGCCTTTAATTATCTGTTATATTAATGCTGCATTTGAAGCAATATGTGTGCTCTGCACAGTATATGCTGCAGAAGTGAATTCGAGGTCTTTCAATAAATGAAATGTAAGTGACTGACAGATATTAGTCCAGCTACATATCTGAGAAGCAGGGGGCACTCTCTCTCTCTCAGGCAAATTATAAGCACTGCGCTTTTATCATTTATTTACATGTTAATATATGTAATGGAGGGGGAGGGTAGAGACATAAGCAAAGCTATCCCAGTCGCTGCATGACCTCAGAAATATCCATTAATAATTGCCCTAGTCAGAATATTCGGGGAGACAGGGGAAATTAAAAATTGCAGTTGTGTACAACTGATCCTTGGACAGCGTAATAACAAACATCTGTAATACAGATGTTGCCCTTGTCTGAAACTAAGTACAGATGTAACATAAGTAGGATTAGTAAAACACAAGGGATTTGCCTCTGGCCTTTTGTAGGTCACATGCTCCCCTCAGAGCTACTTGTGGGTAATAATCATTTTATGTTACAGTGGCCTATGGCTTTCCAGTCAGAACTGGATGTTGTAGACTAACCTCAGGTGGTAATAACTCCCCCCTCCCCAAAAAAGGACTTCTCCCTATCAAGACCTCCTCCTCATGAGCTCAGATCACTGAAGGGCCTGTTGCTAATCAATGTAAAATGCCCTATAGATTGGGGAGGGGGCTTTTTCACCCCAGGGATTACATTCTTTCCTGTGCAACCTTCCAGGCACCATGTGTCAGAGGGGTGTGGATGTCAAAGGCAAAAGTGGGTGGAGTGAGAAATGCACAGTTCAGCTTTGCACAGTGGGGTAATTTCTACATATGCTCCTCTCTGTCCTTTATCTAGACAAGTTGACTGTCTGGGGAAGAACAGATCTTGCTTGTAAAAGGTCATAGACTCATAGAACTGTAGGAGTTGGAAAGAGCCCCAAGAGGTATCTCATCCAACCCCCTGCAGTACAGGACTCACAGCTCAAGAATCTCTGGCCGAGGGCCTTCCAACCTCTACTTAAAAACCTCCAAGGTAGGAGAGTCTGCCACCTTTCAAGATAGTCCATTCCAGTGTTGAACAGCTCTCACCATCAGCTCCTACCCTTTGATCAAGTGTGTGGAAACCAAGCCTTCTGAGGAACGGTTGAGGGAATTGGGTATGGTTAGAGGAGACTGAGAGGAGATAGCTATCTTCAGATATCTAAAGGGCTTTCACATGGAGCAAGCTTGTTTTCTCCTGCTCTGGAGGCTAGAACCTGAACCAAAGGAGATTCCAACTAAACACCAGGAAGAACTTTATGACATTAAGAGCTGTTTGACAGTTATGGTGGACTCCCATGAGAGATGATGGACCCTCCTTCACTGGAGGTTTTTAAGCAGAAGTTGGAAGGTCGTCTGGCATGTATGCTTGAGATTTCTGCCTTGCAGGGGTTTGGAGTAGATGAACCTCAGGATCCCTTCCAACTCTACAGTTCTATGGTTTTATGATTCTATGAAAGTTCTGATCACTTGATGGTGGTGGATGAAATGAGTCTGACGGCCTCCAGTTATGCACTTTGAGATTCAAAAGACTTTAATGGCTGTGGGTATGGCATAGCCAAAATATTCATGGCAACCCCTTTTCTATCTCCATTATTTCCATTTCTCTCTTTCTCTCTCTCCCCCCCCCAATTTCTATCCCTTTGTCACCCCCTTATCCCTCTGATACTACCTTCTACTCCCTTTCTCTCCACAGTGAACTGCTGAAGGGAAAGCATTGCCAGAGGTCTTGTCAGAAGTCTGAACTTACTCCTTAACAATCGTTACTGAAAGGAGTTTGAGGGCTACCAGCTGTTAACCCCCCACCCCCATAAGGTTAGAAAGACATCACTCCAACCTGCAGACTATCCTTACATCCTTATAAGCTAAGAGCCTGTTCATTTTGCTGTGTCAAGCCAGTTAAGGAATGTGAAAAGAGTGTTGGAGCGAATCTCATGCCGTTCCTACTATTGGCGCACTAACTTATACACTGACATTTATGCATATTTTATGTACTTGTTTACTCTGCCATTCCCCAGCACAGTATAGTTACCGTGCATTAGAGGAAGCCATATCACAAGGCCTTGCTCTCACCTCTTGGCAAACATTCTGAGAAGAGTGTTCTCCAGCCCAAATGAAATCAGGGTGGAGAGGAGAAGGACTGGAGAGAGCCTATCACAACCAGGGGCACCTTATTTGCATATATAAATATGTAAGCTGGGATCTGTGCATTCTTCCCCCCTACCCTGCTCTTGCACTCTCAGAAACAGATCTGTCTAAAGCAATGCAGGAAAATCAGTGTTTAGAAACAAAAAAGGTGGATTTGATATTTCATATTTCTTGAAATGCAAGCTTCCTGAGTGCTGAGCAATGGAAGGATATCTGGAGCAATGGAGGGAAATAACTGCATGTGGAATCATATTTATTTGTTTCATAAATTTTATACATTGCCTGATTTTTTAAAAAGCAACCTCAAAGTGGTTTTAGAAACTTTGAATTCAAGAAGAAACCCCCCCCCCCACAATAGTTTAAAACACACAAAAAGTTAAAATACTAAACACTAAAATACTGTTTCGATTTAGGCTGTTATGCTGGATTAGTTTATTTGCATTATTTTTACAAACTTGTATGGATTGATATTTATTTTGTATTTATTTATTTATTTATGATAATGTTTCCAATTGTTTCTAATATGTTTGTTTTGAATTGTGTTACTTGTCCCCGTGATACGTTGTGAGCGATTTTGGCCACAATTTTGTGGGAAAGTGACATACAGAGAAACAGACAGCTCTTCCCCCTCTTAGAGATACAATTACTAGAGTTCCCTGGAGAGAGGGAGTGGTTGTTAAACCACTCTAGGAACCTGGCAAATTGTTTCTAGGAATGAAATGGACCCCAAGGAACTGACTACACCTGGAGTGGGGAACTGGTCGCCATCTAGACATGGTTGGGCTATAATTCCCATCAGCCCCTGTCAGCATGGTCAGTGGTCAGGGATGATGGGGCATGCAGTCGAAGATTCACAGGTTGAAGTTTGTGGAAGGCTGGGTTACACCACAGAAAATTCTTCACTTGTCTGATATAGCAACAAATCCAACTGGCCTCAAGAGACAAGTTTTCAGTGCAGTCATGCCTGGGTTAAAAAGAAAAGAAAACAGACAATGCATATTGTTTGGAGAAGACTCTGGTTCTCATCGATAGTCTCTGGGGTGAGTCTGCCTTGCTTGTCTCTCTGAAGGAAAAGAAAACACCAGAGGGTGTACAGTTGTGTTAATTATTGGAGACATCTTTAAAATCCCATTATTTGCATAGCGAAATGAGTGTTTCCTCACGATTATAATTATTTTGTCCTTCTTTATAAACTTTTTGTTCTTGACTTCTTAAAGTGTGATCAGCAGTTATTCATTATCGGGGTGTAAAATGCTTTGAATTTGCAAACTTTTAATTTTGGGGGCTTTTATTAGTTAGTTTGTTTTTTAAAAAAACAATGCCTGTGGCTGGGCATTACTCCAGAATAGAACCACAGTATGATTACAACAGCTTTTTTAAAAATGATAAATGGGTTTTTTTTTGGGGGGGGGGGCTTAGATTCCCCATCTTACTGCCAAGCTGCCTATCTTGCCAGCAGGATAGGCCAGCAGGGCTGTAGCCAGTTTGCTGAAGTATTTATGTATTAGATCTATTTATTTTATTCTATTTATATCCGACCTTTCCTCCACGAAGCTCAAGGTGGCATACATGATGTTCCGTCTCCCAATTTTTTCCTCACAACAGCCATGTGAGGTGGATTAGGCTAAGAGGCAGTGACTGGCCCATGGTCACTCATTGAGGTTGAGTAGGGACTAGTGAAGGAGTGACTCCATTCCCATCGTTCAACCCGGACACTGAGGTCCAGCTCCGAGGGCCTTCTGGCGGTTCCCTCACTGTGAAAGCGAAGTTACAGGGAACCAGGCAGAGGGCCTTCTCGGTAGTGGCACCTGCCCTGTGGAACGCCCTCCCATCAGATGTCCAGAAAATAAAGAAATATATGACTTTTAGAAGACATCTGAAGGCAGCCCTATTTAGGGAAGTATTTAATGTTTGATGTTCTATTGTGCTTTTAATTCTGTTGGGAGCCGCCCAGAGTGGCTGGTGAAACCCAGCCAGATGGGCAGGGTATAAATATATTGTTTTTGTTTTTGTTGTTGTTGTTGTTGTTGTTGTTGTTATTTGCTTTCCAGCCCATGATGTCACCAAGATCTAGGAGCTGATAAGACTGAATTGTTGTATCAGCAAGAGACAAACACAGTACTTCATCCTGTCTTCCCAACATGTCTTTACCTGTCAATTTTCTTATTTGATTGATTGCAATTCTATGCTACCTTTTCCTCCAAGGAGCTCAAGGCGGCAAACATAGTTCTCCACATCCCCATTTCATTCTCAACGAGCCCTGTGAGGTAGGTCAGGCTGAGAAGCGGGGCTGAACAAACATACCTAGAATATTACAGTTACTCAAGTTTGATCTTCTCTGCATTCATTGTTCCCTGGCCTCTCATTAAAATTAGGAGGGGGGATTCTAAAATTATTTTTGGAGGTAGTGCGTATTTGCCAAAGTTTTCAGTTCACATTGTTCCCACTTTACAAGTTACTGATGCGCTCATCCAGGACATATATACACATGATTAAATCTCAGAAATGAACATTATCTTGCTGTGATTGTGAATCACATGAAGATTTGCATTTGCTTTGTGATTTAATCCATTCGCATATGACACAAGAGCACACCAGCAAACCCATAATAAACAATGTGATGCAAACAGAAAACTCTATGGATAACAAAGTCCAGAACTCAAAACCAGAAATGTAGCAGATTACTAATGTGTTGGTGCCACTCAGGAAGCAAAATCAGCTTGAAGGGTATTTGGAATTACCTGAAAGCAAGGTCCCTTCTTCTGCCCTGTGACAAAGAAATCACACTGTAGACATGATTCATCATGACTGTTCAGAATTCAATCCTACTGAATTTAGATCAGGGTCTGCTGGAGAATTATACCTAATTCAGGGATAAGGAAGCTGTGGACCTCCAGATATGTTTGGACTCCAACTCCCATCAACCCCAGCTACCATAGTCAAATGTCGTGGATAATGGGAGCTGTAGTCCACCAACCACTTCTGGAGGAGAAAAGTTTCCCTCTCCATGTTCTTATTCTTCTTGGCCAAATTCATTCATTGTCTTCAATGCTGAACATTTCTTGTTTTTTTGTGCATACATCTGATTCTTTATTTTGAATTCTTTCTTAAAAACAACAACCCTTACCTTAATCTTCATTTATTTATTTATTTGTCTGTCCTTTGGCTTCCTTGCCCAGGTTTAAGGATTGTCACCTCAGATTCTGCCAGTGGAATGTCTAGATAACCAACAGCAACATCATAGAGGACCGAAGGACCCCAAAACAGTGATGCCACAGCCAGCTGCAGTAAGAATCCATTTATTACTTTGCCAGACAATAAAGTTTATCACACACTCAATATATATATATATATATATAGAAGGAAGTTCTGTTGTATACTTTGAATTGTAACATTGTCTTATGGACAGATACAACTTAACAGATACTAGGGGCCACAACCCAGCTCAGACACCTCCTCACTGGTCACCTCACATCAACTCTCTTGAGCAGTAGTTCCCAAACCATTTGGGTTCACCACCCACTTGGTTCCATAAACTCATCTCCAGTGCCCCCTCCCCTCCCCTACAAAAAGCATTATTCAGAATAACAGTTTCCACAGCCCACTATGGAAGATGTTAGCATAATAAAGGTCTAAACAATAACAATTAATTGCACATTTATTAAAAATCCAATTAAAATTATTTAGTTAATTCAACAAAAATGATGAAGTGAATCCAGTGATACAGCTTCTCAAAGTCGGGTATTCATTTATACCTCCAGCGCCCGCTAGGTGATCTCACTGCCCCTGATGGGTGATTCCCATACTTTGGGAATCACTGGAATATAGTCTAAGCCCATTGAATCCCACAGTTCATGCATGGTGAAATTGGGAAGGCTATTTTGCCAGATATACTCCATTACAGCAGTTACTATGTACTTTAATAACCGGAAGCAGGGGAAAGAAAGCTGCAGGTGAACTGGCAAATGATCAGATGAATATTCAACGGTCTTTTATAACCACCTTTATACCACTTTGTAGCCTCCAAGCCTAAAGAGTCATTAGGCTAAGCATACAAGAGCAGAGAACAAAACTCTACAACACAAAAGGGAAATGCAAGGGAGCCTAGCCTTGTGCTTCCCTGGAGAGACTTACACACACGGCTAATGTACAGAAACTACCTCCATAGCTACCAAGAGAGGCCTAATTATAGAGCACAAAAAATTTAACGACTTGCTGGAATTTACAGGGAGATGAAGGATATGAATATTCCAACAGGCACTGACTGGTGAGTTTCTATGTAACTGGTTTCCTAATAGGCATATGGACATTTTGGAACAGTCCTGCCTTTAAGGTGGAGTCACATGTTCATTAAATTTGGTGTACACAGAAGGGCAGGAGAAGAGCCTGCTGGATCAGCCAGTGACCTGTTCTCACAGTGGCTAATTACATACCTGTGGGAAACCCACAAGCAGGATTCAAGCCCAAGAGCCCTCTCCCTTCTTGTGGTTTCCAACAACTGGGATTCAGAATCATTTCTGTCTCTAAGAACATAAGAATGGCCCAGGCCCATCTAGTTTAGCCCCCTTTTTTTACAATGCCCAACCAGATGCCACTATGGGAAATGCAAGCAGAGGATTCGAGCACAAGAGCACTCGCCTCTGCCATGGCTTCCAGCAACTGTTTCTCAGGAGCACTACTGAAGCATTACTGCCTCCAACTGTGGAGGTAGAGCATGGTCATTGTGGCCACTAGCCTTCAGTAGCCCTCTCCTCCATGAATTTGCCATGATTAACTTCAATTTTCATGGAATGAAAACACAACTTCGTTTGGATCCAACCACACACACACACTTTTATTCTGTTATGGATATTATTATTAGGGTAGGGATTAGTTAATCTGTTTCTTGGTTTCCCATTTTTCTGGTCGTAATTTAAGACTTCCACATTTCCACATCAGTTTGCAATTTTTATTTTTATTTTTAAAAGTCCATCTGAAAATTTGTCAGCATATTTTCCCTATTATACAAACTTTGTGCATTTCCCCCCTCTAACATAGAGGTTTATCAAGCAATTTCCCTCAATATAATGCATTTTTGTATGTTTATCAAGCATTTCCCCCAGATATAATGCATTTTTGTATACACATTTATTGCACCCTTTCTCCTAGTGTGTGCATTTTTGTATGTATGATGGTAACTCGGGTTAAGTACTTAATTTGTTCCAGAGGTCCGCTCTTAACCTGAAGCACCACTTTAGCTAATGGGGCCTCCCACTGCTGCCACGCTGCCGGAGCACGATTTCTGTTCTCATCCTGAAGTAAAGTTCTTAACCTGAGGTACTATTTCTGGGTTAGCAGACTCTGTAACCTGAAGTGTCTGTAATCTGAAGCGTATGTAACCCAAGGTACCACTGTACATTTTTGGTTGGACAACTGCAGCACAAAATTTGCAAAAATGCAAATTTAAAAGGATTCCTCTGATTTGGTTCACACCCTGTTTCGAGAAGTGTGAACCGGGCGGGTTTACAATAAAATCTGAACCAGACCAAATTTCTCTCCCATCCCTACTTATCGGCGAGTGTTAATTAATTGCTCAGTTCTGAGTGAGGAATCTGTGGTGGAGGCCTTTAGAGGCCTTGGCCGGAGGGTGTCCTGCAAGCAACCAATGTTAACTGCACAAATACCTGTAGTGAAGATAAGGAGTTGTCACAACTGCTGTCCATGTAAGTCCTCAAACCAAAGAGGACTGCAATAAATCCCATTTTATTTTTATGGACAAATAAATGCTGAGGTAAAATATTCGAGGATCATTGCCTGAATACTTGCTACAGCAGTGCTACTGTAATAACCGCAATGACATTAATTTACTGCAGTGTGCCATAGGAAGAAGGAAAGGAGGGGGCAGAGAAAGGCATTAAAAGAGAAAAATTACTATCCTTTGGATTTATTGGGAATGGCCTTCCTCATTTTCTGCCATCATTAGTTGATTAGGTGCTGATGACAGTATGGACAAGCGTGCTCAAATTGTTGGCGGAGGAGAGCCCTAAAGGTACTCTGTTAATTGAGAGGATGTTCATATCGTACTTAACTGAATATAACGGCAGACAGTGAAATCAGAACAGTGTGTTGTGTTACAGGCCAGTGGAACATTCTCACATTATTAATGGGGGCAGGAAGCGTTGCAGAAAGGATTTGCGTTCCAACCTATTCATACTCTCCAATATCTATTTTTAAAAACCAAAAGAAAAATCCTAGAAAGTACTCACAGATAAGGACAGATGAGTGTCAATTCCAGCTTCTCTCTCCCCCAATCTTTTAGTACAGGTCACCTCAATTCGGAATCAATTCGTTCCTTTAAAAGTTCACTTGGAAATTTCTCCTGATGATTTCTGCAATCATCTAACATACATTTTTTAGTTGCAAGCAATAGCCCCAGACGTGATGCATATTTGCATGTTATTTTCATCATTGCATACATTCATTATGTATGCGTTATCTGGTTGGAGAACTGCATTGCAAAATTCATAGAAATGTGAATCTGGAAGGAGAACTGGAAGGAGAACTGTGTTTCAGTCCATGTAGAGTTTCTCCCCATCCTTCACTCACAGATCTCCAGAAGCAGCTCAACCCCAGTGAAGAAGTGGGCAGGGTACAAACACACCAGCCAAAGGACCAGTGGATTTGCACCACACTGACCTCCCTACCACTTTGCCCTTCCCCCTCTCTGTTCTGCTTAGCAACGGTACCCTACCTATTGCTCCATCCAATGAGCCACTTCTGCAGATCCTGAGATACTTTGTACCATAGTGCCATAATGCAACACTACAAGTCAGTCATATAGAACTGGAGTTAAATATGGATGGATGGTCTGCTTACTCATTGCATTCACTTCATTATCGTTATTCATTGTCCGTATTTGATGAACAGTTAAGGCTGTTGTGCTGCATTCTGAAAATCCCACTTCCACTGAGCCATGTAGATCAGCTTACACTCTTAGAAGTAGAAGCTAGAACACTGGAAATGAAATAACCAATTTGGGTGGACTTTCCTCACACAACATTGCATGACCTTTAAATTGAAACAGGCAGTGAAATGAAAATAATTAATAAAGTACAGTTGTTTAATCAATAAAGAAACCAACAAGCAAGATATACAATAGGTATACTTGCTTCTGCCAACCCCTGTGTAATCGGCACAGAACTGGATAGAAATTCAGGTGCTTTGAAACAGCAGTGGTAATCCTTTGCAAATGTTAAAACAGTGACAAATAAATAAAGAACAAGTTCCACCACCTGTAGGGCAGTACCTTTGTAGTGGAAATCTGTCCCAAGAGAGACTGGACTGGCCCTCTCATGGATGGATTTTAGGCACGCAGTAAACACTTTTTTATTTTGCCACTTTTTAATGTTTTTTGACTGTATGATAACTTTGCTGTCTGGTCTTCTTTTCTTTCTCTTTATTTTTTTCCAGCAGCTTGACTAATTTCAGTATTCATTGCATCAAGGTTGTATTTTATTGGTGCAAACCATTTTCTGGAGGCCAAAAAGACAGTATAGAAATGTTTCTATTAGTAAAATACAAATAGAGGCATGCGTTCATTGTATTATTCTACTCCACAGGATGACTTAGTAATACTTAGTAAACAACTTAAGCCCTAAATATATGAAAGTCTGCTTCCCACAGCCCTTCTAGGGCTTCTGATTGGTGGAGGAAGCCCTCTTGAGGAAAAAAAGGGATAGGACCCACATCATGGAGTCCCAAGGCAAATGTCAGAGTTGTATCAAAGAGTTTTAAATGCATTATTGTTGTTTTGTTGTTGTTATTTCATAGAATTTATACACTGCTTCATTGTAAAAAAAACACAAGCAACCACCCTCAAAGCAGTTTACAAAAAATATAAAACAAAACGATTATCATTCAGAAAAATTAACAGCAATTATCTCAAACTTTTGTAAAGTTAAAATAACAACTGCCCATGTACGTTGCAGATGTGATCTACCTATATATTTTATTTATTGTTGTTTTAAGCAATATGGTCATATCAACCACATAAAGAAATTATTATTATTATTTATTAAATTTGTATACCACCCTTCATAATAGGGTGTTTCACAATATAAAAATGCAAAATAAGAACACAAAATACATAATAAAACATAAAAAACATAAAACACAAAAATCAATAACCTCCCTTCCCACAAACACATTTTAAAGGTCATAGAATGTTAATCAGCCAAAGGCCTGGTTAAAGAGAAACATTTTCCCCTGGTGACTAAAGATGAAGGCGCCAGATGAGCCTTCCTGGGGAGAGGATTCCACAAATGGGGAGCCACCACAGAAAAGGCCTGTTCTCATGTTGCCACCATCTGGGCTCTCGTGGATGAGGCACACAAAGAAGGGCCTCAGTTGATGATTGAGGATTCAGTTCAGTTCATATGGAGAGAGGTGATCTTTGATGTATTGTGGTCCTGAGCCATTTAAGGCTTTATAGGTCAAAACCAACACTTTGAATTGGGCCCTGGAACTACTAGACAGCCAGTGCAATCAGGCCAGGATCAGTGCAATATGCTCAAACCATCTTCCCCCAGTGAGCAACATGACTGCTGAATTCTGTACCACCTGAACTGTCTTCAGAGGCAGCCTCACGTATAACACATTGCAGTAATCTAAACAACAGGTTAGGTAAAGGTAAAGGGACCCCTGACCGTGAGGTCCAGTCACAGACGACTCTGGGGTTGCACGCTCATCTCACTCTATAGGCCGAGGGAGCCAGCATTTGTCTGCAAACAGCTTCCAGGTCATGTGGCCAGCATGACTAAGCTGCTTCTGGCGAACCAGAGCAGTGCACGGAAATGCCGTTCACCTTCCCGTCAGAGCGGTACCTATTTATCTAATTGCACTTGACGTGCTTTCGAACTGCTGGGTTGGCAGGAGCAGGGACCGAGCAACGGGAGCTCACCCCGCCGCGGGGATTCGAACTGCCGACCTTCCGATCAGCAAGCCTTAGGCTCAGTGGTTTAGACCACAGCGCCACCTGCATTGTTACTGAGGCATCTAGTCATAAGCCTGCATTTTTTATCAGAGCTTCTATATTTTATCAAGGCTTGTATTTAAAAATGAGCTTAAAAAAAGATTTTCAAATGTTTCATGCCAGGCAGAAAGAACCTTGGCAAGAGGTTTTTCTCCTAAGACAAGGGGGCCCCATTGATTTATAGTAGAAAAACAATTCTCAAAGTCATAAAAAAGGGAGAATTACATATGCTGCCCCAAGGCTGAAAAAACACAATTAAAGGCAAGGGTAAATAGTAAAATAATACCAATGTGCCTCTCAGTAAAATGAGCCAGATCTTCTTTCCAAGGTTAAAAAGGCCAAGAGCAATGGAGAGGCATCTAGCTGGCAGAAAAAGAGAGCATTTTAAAGAAATCTTTAAAAGCTGTTTCTTTTTCTTAAACTGAGAGAGTTAAAAAGGTTAAATGTTGGGAAAGGCAACTGGCTTGGCTGGAGAAGAAGCATCTAGCTGGCTGGGAAAGGAGGGGGAAAGGGGGGAGGTGTAAACTGAAGAGGCTTCTTTTTAAAAGCTGTTTTTTACTGAGTTCCTTTTTACTTTACAAAGGCTTTATTCTTTTAAAAGGCTACCTATGATAAGTGAATGAAATATATTAGCTTAAATATATTGGCTTAAATGTAATTATGCAAAGGATTTAAGGAATGCTAGATTCTTATTTCATATGGTTGTAAGAGTTGTATTTATCCTGAAATTAAGTCAGCCACCAGCCTAGCCCCCCTGCTAGACAGAAGACGCCATCCAAGCACTCTCGATATATATGGTTGTCAGGCATTTGTTTAGAAACTTTCAAATGAAGGAAATCTTTCAATATTGATGTGAAACTCGAGATCCTTGACATCTGTTGAACATAAAAATGTAAGATTAAACATTTGTTTTAGAAGGCAATAGGGCAAGGAGGGCAAAGAGGTGAGCTGGTAATTAAGATTCCATGTAAGATATATTATTACTTATTTGTCATTTATATATAGCTCTTTGTCTCCCTTATAAGGGCAAGGAAGTGGGTGTATCTTTTGTGGGTGTATCTTTTGTGATTGGTTCTACCAAACAGCCAATAGGAATTTCAACCAGGCTGATTGGACAGAGGCAGCCACAGGAGGAGCAAAGGGGGCTGGATTAAGGGAATATAAGTGCTGGCCAGGATGGCAAGAGGCCAGGCCAGAGCTTGGTAACCATATACCACTGAGCCTCTCATTTATTTGTCTGACAAATAAATTATTATTTTAATTTCTCTATTGCTGCGTTGAATATTTCATTCCAGCTAAGCGTTAACCACAAGCAGGGTGCTACATTTTATGGTGCCACTGTGACTCGGATAAGTGGTCTGCTGGAACGCAGCCCCTTCGCCCTACTGGGCAGGGTACAAGAGAGAGGACCACTGCTTACCCAGCGCGCACTGGTAAATTTTTCCAGGGGGAACGCAGAAGACTCGTCTGTCTGATACCCTGCTCACTGGCGGCGACGGATCGGGGGAAACAGGGAACCAACCAAGGGTAAGTGCACAAAGGGATTTTTGGCCCTCCAATTAATTGGGAGGAAGAGAAGTCTTGATCAAACTTCTGCGTCTCAGTAAGGGGAAACTGAGTACGCTAGGTGGTTGGGTACATCAGATGTTGGTCTGGTGGAGGAAAAGGGAAAATTGACAAAGCGTGTGTGTGAGTGACTGAGTGGATACTTCACAGGGCCATACAATGGGAGTTGGGGGTTCAAAGGGGGAAAATACACCTCTTGAGTGTATGTTAAATAATTTTAAGAAAGCCTTCTCAGGGGCATATGGAGTCAAAATGACGCCAGAGCGCTTGAGAACGTTATGTGAACTAGAATGGCCGAAACAAAATACTGAATGGCCATCTCAGGGAACTTTTGATATAAATTTAGTAAGCAAACTTTGGTCTAATATCGCCAAAGAAACTGGAGGGTGCCCAGAACAATTTCCATATATAGATTCCTGGCTGAGCACATTAAATAAAAATCCTCCATGGATAAGGGAATGCAAAGTCAAACGATGCAAATTATTGGCTGTAAAAGCTGAAGCTAGGAAAGGAATCTTGCCAAATAAACTCAAACCCATTTTTGAGGGACCAGAGGAAGAGGTGCTTCCACCTCCACCCTATGCTCCACATCGAAGGGAGCTTAATTCAAACACTCCGCCAGTTGTAACCCCAAGGCAAGAAAGTGGAATGAATAATGGGAGTGGAGTCACAGAGCTTGATTCCTTGATAGATTATGATAAATATCTTCAGGAGGCATTGGAGTCCTATAATAAAGCCCAAGCAGAAGTGGTTATTCCACCTGTGACTCCTAATAGACCTGCATCTACAGTCTCCTTTAGTGGAACAACTGATTGCCCACCCCAAACCCCTGTACATCCAAGTCCTAGAGAATTATTACAGAAGTTACAGGGAGACCTTAATCGGTCAGCAAGCAATACAGCCAGGCGTATAAAGCTGCTAAAAGAACGCCTTGGGACAAATACCATCCCCTATGATTTGAGGCCCCTAGAGCAAAGCGAAGAGAAAGATCACGTAGTAGCCCCTCTTAGAAGAGTATTTGATGCACTTGAGGAGCCTGCGCTGGTTAACGGGCAACCCGGACCACGGCCACCTCGAACTTCGACCCTGCAATATATTCCATTCACAACTACAGATTTGATGAATTGGAAAACACACACCCCATCTTTTGCAGAAAAACCTCAGGCTATGATGGACTTGGTGACTTCAATAGTAAATACTCATAGCCCTACTTGGACAGATTGTCGCCAGCTCCTAAATACTCTTTTCACCACTGAGGAAAGGAGAGACATAATTGAAAAGGCACAGATATATTTGCGTGAGCAGGCCAGAGTGGGAAATATTTTTAATATTGACCGTCATCTCCAAGATAACTTTCCCTTGGAAGATCCTAATTGGGATCCAAACAATGGAATTCACCTGGCCAGACTTACCACCTACCGCCAGACACTTGTGCAAGGTATCCGCAGGGCATGCCAGAAGCCCACTAATATGTCTAAAGTCTCAGAAGTAGAACAGAAACCAAAAGAGAGTCCAGGAGACTTTTTAGAGAGGCTGCAAGAAGCCTATCGTATATGGACTCCTTTTGACCCTGAAGCCCCTGAAAACAGCAGAATGATTACTGCTACATTTGTGGCCCAGTGCGCTTCTGATATTCGTAAGAAAATTCAGAAATCAGAAGGATGGGAAGGGATGCTGATGAGCCAAATTATGGCCATTGCACGCCGAGTTTATCGGAATAGGGATGAGGCTGAGAAGCAAGAGAAGAAGAAGTGGCAGAAGGAAAAGATGGTAATGCTAGCCACAGCAGTGAAGCAAGACCACCGCCCCTTAAATGGAGGGAGAGGGCGAGGAAGGAATCCACCACTGGGAAGGAATCAATGTGCAAATTGCAAGAAGGAGGGTCATTGGAAGCGGGAGTGTCCTGAACCCCTGAGGTTGGAAGAAGTACGCCCAGGCCCAGGCCCAGGCCCAGGCTCCGGCCCAAGAAACCAGGGACGGGGACGGGGAATGATCCGAAATGGAAGATATCAGAGACCAGGACAAGGACAGAATAGAGACAATTTCATTGGACTGGCAGAAGAGGATTTTACTCAAGACTAGGAACGACCGGACTCCATAAAGTTAGGCTTCCAGGAGCCCACGGTCACGATTCAATTAGGGAGCCATTTAATAGACTTTATGATTGATACTGGGGCTGAATACTCAGTACTCCCAGAACTATTGCAGAAAAAGGCATCCAAAAGTGTAGTCATTAAAAGTGCCACTGGACAGTCAGCTAAGAGGTCTTTCCTCCAACCTTTGGAATGCCAGATTGGGGGACATCGTTTAACCCATCAGTTTTTGTATATACCTGAGTGTCCAATACCTCTCTTAGGCAGAGATATGCTGTCCAAATTGCAGGCCCAAATCACCTTCACTCCTCGAGGTCCAGAAATGAAACTGCCATCAAAAGCAGCAGGAATAATTACCCTCTCAGTACCTAAGGAACAATCATGGCGCCTAATGTCAGCCCTGCAAGTCCAACCCACATTGGATACAGAATTAAACAAGCTCCTCCGAACTCTACAAGTGCCACCAGGAGTATGGGCCGAAAATAGCCCACCAGGAATGGCTAAGAATATAGCTCCAATTGTAGTAACCCTAAAACCTATGGCTACCCCCGTATCTGTAAAGCAATATCCCTTACCCCGGCGAGCAGCAGAGGGCATCCAGAAACATTTGGACCGCCTATTAAAATATGGTCTGCTTAAGCCTTGCCAATCAGAATGGAACACACCCCTTTTGCCTGTTCGAAAACCTGGGACAGATGAATACAGGCCAGTGCAGGACTTGAGGCTCGTAAACCAGGCTATCGAGACCTTGCACCCAAATGTACCAAACCCATATACCTTGTTGAGTTTGATCCCACCAGAAGCAACATTTTTTACTGTATTGGACTTGAAAGATGCATTCTTCTGTTGCCGGCTGGCACCACAGAGCCAACCTATATTTGCCTTCCAGTGGGAAGACCCTTTGACAGGAACAAAAGGCCAGCTAACCTGGACAAGATTGCCCCAGGGATTTAAAAATTCCCCAACTTTATTTGGCACTGCCTTGGCGAGGGATCTAACAAGTTACCCCTCAATACCGGGAGAAAAGGTGGTTCTGCAATATGTAGATGATCTTATACTAGCGGCAAAGGATTTTAATACCTGTAAAGAAGGGACAGAGGAACTGCTCCACTTGCTCTGGGAAGCTGGCTACCGAGTTTCCCAGAAAAAGGCACAGTTATGTTTAGAAAAGGTCAAATATTTGGGCTTTGACATCTCACACCAACAACGAGCATTGAGGCCAGAGAGGAAAGAAGCTATTTGCCTTATCAAGGAACCTACCACAAGAAAACAACTTAGAGGATTCCTGGGAACAGCAGGGTTTTGTAGACTATGGATACCTGATTTCAGCAGTCTGGCCAAGCCCTTACATGAAAGCACTCGAGGTGCAGAAAAGGACCCATTCGTATGGGGACCTGAGCAGAAACAAGCCTTTTTAGTTATCAAACAACGACTTATGGAGGCCCCAGCCCTTGGATTGCCTAATTCGGAAAAACCCTTTCAGCTGTATGTACATGAACAGAATGGGATTGCAGCTGCAGTCCTGACCCAGAGATTAGGAAGTTGGAACCGCCCAGTAGCTTATTTGTCTAAACAATTGGACTCAGTAGCAAAAGGATGGCCTCCATGCCTAAGGGCAGTAGCGGCCACTGCAAGCCTTGTCAAAGAAGCTGATAAATTTACCTTCGGCCAGACGATGTATGTGAATGTACCTCATGCTGTTCTGACACTCATGGAATATAAGGGTAGTTATTGGCTAACGAACCCAAGGATGGCTAGATACCAAGGCCTATTGTGTGAAAATCCCAGGATTCATCTACGAGTAGTGAATATGCTCAATCCAGCGACTTTGCTGCCCCTACCAGAGGTAGATGATGAGGAATCACATGATTGTCTCCAAGTAATGGATGAAGTTTATTCCAGTAGACCTGATCTGAAAGATGAACCATTGAAAAATCCAGATGTTGTATATTATACGGATGGTAGCAGTTACCTTCATGAAGGTGCCAGACGAGCAGGATATGCTGTGGTCACCAATGAGGAAGTTGTGGAAGCTGAAGCTTTGCCTGCTGGCACATCAGCACAAAAGGCTGAACTTATAGGCTTAACTAGAGCTCTGCAATTGGCAGCTGGATGTAAGGCAAACATCTATACTGATTCTAAATATGCCTTCTTAACCCTGCATGCACATGGAGCTCTATGGAAAGAAAGAGGTCTAATAGGAGCCCACGGGAAGGCCTTGAAATATGGACCTGAAGTAGAAATCCTGTTAGAAGCAGTATGGGCTCCAGAACAGATTGCTGTAATGCACTGCAAAGGTCATGGACGAGGAAGGGATCCAATAACCAGAGGAAATCATGCTGCTGACAAAGCAGCCCGAGAGGCAGCCCAAAAGCCTGTGGGAGGATTTATAGCAGCCCTCATACCAGAGGTAGTTCCAGAAGAAGTTAAACCTCACTATACCCCAGAAGAGAGGAAGTGGGCTGAACAGGAAGGAGCGGTTATGAAGGACGGTTGGATGATCCTGCCGGACAATAGGATTTATGTACCTCATCATCTAGCAGGCACAATTGTAAGAAATTATCATGAATCTACTCACCTTGGCGGTACTGCAACCAGAGAGAGTCTCAGTCGGAAGTTGTATATTATTAATCTATCACAATTAGCAACTTGCATTTCACAGAAATGTGTTCTTTGTGCTAAAAACAATCCCAGGCAGGGACCGGTACAACCTCCTGGAATTCAACATGTGGGATATGTCCCCATGGAAAGTCTAATTGTGGACTTCACAGAGCTGGTCCCTTCTAAGGGATTCAAGTATCTCCTTGTGTTTGTAGATACTCTTACCGGATGGGTTGAAGCTTTTCCCACCCGAACTGAAAAGGCACGAGAGGTAACTAAGAGACTCCTCACTGAATTGATCCCAAGGTTTGGATTACCTAGATGCATTGGAAGTGATAATGGGCCAGCGTTCATTGATCAAGTAGTACAAGATGTATGTCGAGTCCTACAAGTAAAATGGAGACTGCATGCAGCATATAGGCCTCAGAGTTCAGGGAAAACTGAAAGAATGAATCGGACTCTGAAAACCCAATTGGCAAAATTAACCCAGGAAACGGGATTGGGATGGGTAGATGTGTTACCCATAACACTGTTTCGTGTTCGGTGTGCACCCACAAAAAGACTTAAGTTGTCACCTTTTGAGCTCCTGTATGGGAGACCGCCCTCCTTTGTTCAGGATATTCCAGCTGACCTTAAACAAATAGGAGATCATGTGACACAGGGACAAGTGCAATCTCTCTCCCGTGTTTTTGTTTCTCTTAACAGGTGGGCCCTCGAACGCACGCCGTGCAGCATTGCCGAGCCGATTCATCAGTTCCAGGCTGGCGATAGCGTATGGGTGAAAGAGTGGAAACGTGATCCACTTGCACCAAAGTGGCGTGGACCTTACACCGTCTTGCTCTCTACTCCAACAGCAGTGAAGGTAGCTGAGGTGACCCCCTGGATTCATCACTCTCGTTTGAAGAAGTCCGAAGGCAGTTGGACGTGCAAAGGTGACCCCTCTAATCCTTTAAAACTAACTCTCTCCAAAAACCCCTGTATCTAGCCCTACCGGGAACGGGCTAGGTCACGGGCAACATTTGACGACCGGCCTGCTGCAGCCACAACCTGGAAGCTGGCTGACCTGCGCACGCCTGAAGCTTGAGGAGCGTCTGAACCAGCGACTGTGAACGGAAAGATTCTCTAATACAATTGATTGACTGCCCCCTTGTGGAACAATTATCAGAGATATTACTCATTGGGGATCCTCGGGATATATGTTTTGGTCTTGGTGGTTCCCCATTTCTGTCACTGGGGGAATTATATTGGGGCTAATAATTATTTGCTATCACAATAAGGTAATCTTTTGTGGAAGGAATGCATATACTAGACATCAACATGATTTTATTATTAATCCTGATCCCTTGGGAAGGGGAAGGGTCCTTGAATCTGACCAAATTGGCTAAATATGGATTCAGCCATGACCACAATATGTGGGTAGGCTTAGCTGAGATGGTAGCCAATGTTGCAAATAGGACCAATTGCCTTGTTTGCTCTCTTGGGCCAGATGATTCAGAGGGAGGTATGCCCTTATTACCGATACCATTAGATGCCATTGGTATGGTAAGCGAAATGCCACACCAAACAGAAATACAGAATTTCCCCGGATGGAACTCAACTAAACCATTACGAGTTATACCTGTACAAGGGGAATTCTGTGTACATAAATCATCAGATGCAGCTGATTCTCCCATGATAGGCTCTTCTCATTGTCACTATACTTGGGATTATATTAAGAATAGTCATACCTGGGCACACGGTACTACCTATCGAACTCGGAATACCTTGCCCTGTGCACCTCCTTTTATTCACGCATGGAAATTGGTGTGGAACATAACTGTGACAGAAAAAGGCAATCTAACATACTGCACTGTGAACTCTCTACCTCTTTTGGTATTTCGCCTTCTGTACTCCACGTACCAAAAACCTCAGACCCGATGGTTGTGGTGGATATGTGGAGAATGGGCATACAAAAAGCTCCCTTCCAAATGGAGTGGGACTTGTTTCTTGGGTTGGGTATTACCACCAATGTGGATTATGCCCACTAGTTCGGCCAGGCGAACACGAAGGAATGCTGATATTTCTCATATAGCAGGAGGAAGTACCCAAAGTTGGAGCGGTACTGATGATTGGCCGCCAGAGCGCATTATAGCCTATTATGATCCTGCCTCCTGGAATCCTGGTGAGCTCATACAAGGGGCACGGGATCCTATTTATAATCTAAACAGAATAATTCGATTGCAAGCAGTAGTGGAACTTGTAACCAATGCAACGGCCCAGAGTTTGAGACTTATTGCACAACAGTTGGATGAAAGTAGAGCCGCCATTTTGCAGCTGAAAATGGGAATGGATTATGTACTTGCCAGGCAGGGAGGCCTATGTGGAGTCTTGAACTTGACAGGGAATGCCTGTTGCTTTAACATTTCAGATAATGGTGAGGCAATCCGTGTGTTGGCCACAAAGATGGAGAATATAGCACATGTCCCAGTACAAACATGGGAAGGATGGGATATGGGATGGCTCACCAATTGGTTACCTAATGTCGCAGGACTCAAAGGGATACTATTGTCTTGCTTGTTTTTCTTGACAGTAGTGGTAATGGTTTTGTGTATGATGCCATGTATCATTTCATGTTTTAGAAGTACAATTAGCAAGATGGTTTCAAATGAAACTCTACCTCATATCATGGCCCTATACAGAGCTTTACCTCAGGAATATGATGAAGGTCAAGCTATCAAGGACACTTGGGATGAAGGTCCTTGAGCTTGAAAGGGGGGAATGAGGCATCTAGTCATAAGCCTGCATTTTTTATCAGAGCTTCTATATTTTATCAAGGCTTGTATTTAAAAATGAGCTTAAAAAAAGATTTTCAAATGTTTCATGCCAGGCAGAAAGAACCTTGGCAAGAGGTTTTTCTCCTAAGACAAGGGGGCCCCATTGATTTATAGTAGAAAAACAATTCTCAAAGTCATAAAAAAGGGAGAATTACATATGCTGCCCCAAGGCTGAAAAAACACAATTAAAGGCAAGGGTAAATAGTAAAATAATACCAATGTGCCTCTCAGTAAAATGAGCCAGATCTTCTTTCCAAGGTTAAAAAGGCCAAGAGCAATGGAGAGGCATCTAGCTGGCAGAAAAAGAGAGCATTTTAAAGAAATCTTTAAAAGCTGTTTCTTTTTCTTAAACTGAGAGAGTTAAAAAGGTTAAATGTTGGGAAAGGCAACTGGCTTGGCTGGAGAAGAAGCATCTAGCTGGCTGGGAAAGGAGGGGGAAAGGGGGGAGGTGTAAACTGAAGAGGCTTCTTTTTAAAAGCTGTTTTTTACTGAGTTCCTTTTTACTTTACAAAGGCTTTATTCTTTTAAAAGGCTACCTATGATAAGTGAATGAAATATATTAGCTTAAATATATTGGCTTAAATGTAATTATGCAAAGGATTTAAGGAATGCTAGATTCTTATTTCATATGGTTGTAAGAGTTGTATTTATCCTGAAATTAAGTCAGCCACCAGCCTAGCCCCCCTGCTAGACAGAAGACGCCATCCAAGCACTCTCGATATATATGGTTGTCAGGCATTTGTTTAGAAACTTTCAAATGAAGGAAATCTTTCAATATTGATGTGAAACTCGAGATCCTTGACATCTGTTGAACATAAAAATGTAAGATTAAACATTTGTTTTAGAAGGCAATAGGGCAAGGAGGGCAAAGAGGTGAGCTGGTAATTAAGATTCCATGTAAGATATATTATTACTTATTTGTCATTTATATATAGCTCTTTGTCTCCCTTATAAGGGCAAGGAAGTGGGTGTATCTTTTGTGGGTGTATCTTTTGTGATTGGTTCTACCAAACAGCCAATAGGAATTTCAACCAGGCTGATTGGACAGAGGCAGCCACAGGAGGAGCAAAGGGGGCTGGATTAAGGGAATATAAGTGCTGGCCAGGATGGCAAGAGGCCAGGCCAGAGCTTGGTAACCATATACCACTGAGCCTCTCATTTATTTGTCTGACAAATAAATTATTATTTTAATTTCTCTATTGCTGCGTTGAATATTTCATTCCAGCTAAGCGTTAACCACAAGCAGGGTGCTACATTACCAGAGCATAAATGACAGAAGTTAGAATATCCCTGTCCAGACAGGGGCGCAGCTGGGCCACCAGTCAAAGCTGATGAAAAGCACTCCATGCCACAAAGGCCGAATGAGCCTCAATATATTATTATTAATATAAATATAAATTAATATATATTAATATAAAGGCTAAGAATAATAATCACTATTATTGTATTATACTATTATAATATTGAGAAACAGCATCAACCAAAATATACCAAATGTTGTTGGCAGCTGTCTGTCTTGAAAGACAATGGAGTGTGCCTCCAGGGATGAAACCTCTGTATTAGCAGCACAGAAGTGATCACTCTGGGATGCAAGCCTGGGCAATGTGTATGGAGGTCCTGGGCTGCCCAGATGACAAGACCCCGCTCTCAGCCTCACTGATGTGGTCCAAAGGAAAGCAGAGCAATACATTTGGCAACAGCTTGGCTGCAGGAGTTGCTGGAAGGCAGTGAACAAGGTGCCATCCAGCCACCTTAGGGACTCCACTCTAGGTTTGTTTAGGGTTTTCCTCCTTAGCCTTTTCCTCTCCCGAAGATATCCTGTAAAGCAGCTAAGGTTTGGGATCAGTTTTCCTTCTCCTAGATGAGCTACCTTCCCAGGTGGATGAGCCCCACCTGCCCCTCACTTACCTCTACAGCATGTGCAGAAACCACCTTATTGACCATTGAACCCACTATTGGTTTCGTCTGCTCAATGTTCCAGACCCTGTCTTCAAAGGCAGGGGGGAAATAATAATAATAATAATAATAATAATAATAATAATAATAATAATAATAATAATAAATATACAATATTTAAAAATCTATCTATCCTCTATTGAGCTATTTATCGCCTATCTGTCTATCATCTCTTTGTGCGTAAGAATGAAATGTCTCAAATTGTAATCCTGGGAAAAACCCTACACCCCAGGTATTGGAAGAGATTTGTTATAGGAATAAAATGGACTGTCTGTTGTAGGTTTAGGACAAGATATTTTACTAAATCACAAAAAGTAGTTTATTGGAGAGCTTTGAGGGATGGACAGAGGGGGAAATGATCAGTATTAACAGTCTTTGTTCCTTCTTTGTATCATGGACGTATTTTAGCCATCTCCAGTGTAGCCTCCTAACTGGTTCTTGTGTCTGTGATTTTTTGCTTAGGTCTAACAAAATATTGGATAATGAAGATAGAAAACCAATAGAGAGAGGGAAAGATATAACAAATGGCTTAGGATGAATTCAGTATGTAATTACTTACATTTTTTCGCTAACTACTATATAAGCAACACTTTTAACAAGGCAAATTGGTCTCTGGAAGACAGATTCTGCTTAGAGAAAGTGCTTCAATTTACTTACATGATGATAACTGAAAAGCTGGGGGGCTGCATGGGGGTGTTGTGGGTTTTGTTTTTTGTTTTTTGCTGCGTTGCAGTCAATTTTCACTGAGCTCACATTCTGAATGTGTGATTAATCATATGTATGCTGGACTTGCCAATATATACCAAAACCTTAAACTCTTAACAACTTCCTTGTTTTGTGTGGTCATTCCAAATAGCTAAACAACCAGAAATTGTCAATGTATGCTGAGATCAATGCTCCGGGGTCTCTACGTAAGATTGATTTCGCTCTCAGAGGACTTCATTCTGCTCATCAACAAAAACACTTTGTCCTCCCTTAAATAATCCAATCGAATGCCATCCTCCTGTGGAGCTATGAGATCTAGACCACTTGGATTAATCTCTGCTGCAGACAGTCTCAGAGGGTTCTTGTTCCAACGAGCTGAGTTTTTACAAATACACCCCAAGGGGAGATTATTTTGATCCACAAGTGAGTGGAAACAATTAAGCTGAGTTTGAAAATCAAGGAATTCAGGACAGAGAAATATTTTAAATGAGACACATATCTGCTTGGGGTGTACGTTAAAAAGTTTCATCATAGTAACTAAGGAATCACCAACAATGCTAAGAATCGCAGTCTACTTTTAAAATGGTAGATAGATTCATTAAACCACCAACAGTGGATAATAGGACTTTCCTATCTATTCCATCTCATAGAAGACACATGAATTGAATTGAATGCTGGTCCTACTCAAAGTAGACCCATTGAAACAAATGTACCTGAGTTACTCTTGTCTGTAACTCAGACACTTTTTAATTTTTTTAAAGTGTGTGTGCATATCACACACACTTAAAAAAAAGAATATTACAACCCCCTCTAATTTGTGTTTTGCTTAGGTGTTATGTACCATTGTTTATTAATTATATATATACCATTGATATATATGTGTGTGTGTGTGTGTGTGTGTATAAACCACTTGATTGTAAAAAAACAAAACCTCAACATGGTTTAAAAAAATTATAAAACAAATTATCAGTGAGAAAAAGTAACAACAATAATTTAAGACATTCAAGGAGCTAAAATAACAATAGTTTAAAAATGTATTAAAACTCACACCAACTGTCTAAATAGCTGGGTAGGCTTGTCTTTAAAATATTTTTAGCAGGCACCAAAAAGAATAAAGAGATATTGATGGGCAAGGAGTTCCAAACTGTAGGTTCCTCCATACTAAAAGATTGAGATCTTACAAATGCATAGAATTAAAACATTTGGGTTCAATGGCCAAATTAAGTTGCAACTCTGGTGTTGCAAAACACAGGAAATTAAAGTGCAGTGTACACTATTGCTGCACTATCTGAACTTTCCAATAAATTCTTACATGGCTGTGTTCAGGTCAGAGTATCTGCTAGTTATAACCCATGCCTAATGTTTTTTCTGATTTCCATGCAATCCATCTACAAGCATCTGCAGCCTGATTCTTATGCACATTTTCTCAGAAGCAAGTCTCATTGTGTTGAACAGGGTTTCTTCCTAAAATAAGCATGGATGAAATTTTAGCCTTAATATCTTAGGATGTAGTACAGACAGGGAATGTGTAATAAACAATATGGCAGGATTGGGGGGGGAGAGAGAGAAAGGAAGACTTTGTTCTTTTGGAACCTAAAAATAGATTGAAGGGGTCTCGCCGACCACTCTCAAGAGTGCGTATGGATTTCTTGCTGACATTAGTTCCTCTGAATTGAATGTCAGACTTGCCGAGAACAGTTTTTAAAAAAGGCTATACCGTTATCATTATTAGAAGGGCAAGGCGAACAAAATATCATGGTTATCATTAGAAAAACCTGTAAAATATATTTGTACATTATCTTGGGGCAAATACAAGTGTCACATGTTAAAAATGGCTAAGCAAATAATACCGCAATAGAGTCTTATGCCTGGGCGTTAGGTACCCACCAATTTTCATTGCAGAATAGGTGGGGATGTACTTTGAAGAGCTCTGCATTCAGAAATAGCGACAAATGACCACAAGCATATAAGAACGTAAGAAGAGTCCTGCTGGATCAGGACAATGGCCCATTTAGTCCAGGATCTTGCTCTCACAGTGGCCAACCAGATGCCTTTGGGAAACCTGTAAGCAAGCCCCATGCGCAGGAGCACTCTCCCCTCCTGTGGTTTCCAGCAACGGATGTTGAGAAGCATTTATTGCCACCCACATGACAGATGGCCACTGACTGGTCATTCTCTCTCAGCCTAACCTGCCTCAGATCAAGCCAATGGCTCTCCTAGTTGAGTATCCTGGCCAATGAGATACCCCCTGAGGGAAACCCACAAGAAGGCTCTAACCATAATAAAAATAACAACAGAACATAAATGCTATTCTATCTTTTTCTGGAAATGGGGGCCTATAGAAGGAATTTCAGTGGACCTACTCTGTGTATGACTTAGTTGGATATCATCCATACACCACTAAGCACTTTAATCCCAATTCCACAGTGAATGAGTGACCGCCACCCAGGTGCGTCCCACAGATTATGAACGCACAATATTAGGCAAATTACTGTACACTCATTTTCACCTTCTGCTTCTATCATTTAATGCTGCCTTTCAGTTGCTATGTTTGACATTCAAAATAGCTAACCAAATTATTTACTTCATAAATCTCTACGCCAACTTTCAGTGAAGCTTTGTTACCTGAAGGCAAAGCTTTAGAACTTCAGGTCTTTTAAAAGTAAAAATGTTGTGATAATTCAGGAAATTGGTGAATTGCTTTTCATGGTCAGTAGCTGAGTGAAATAAAACTGCATTTAGGCAATATCCACACCATCCATTTAAAGTATTATCATACCACTTTAATAGTTATGGGTCCCCCCCTCCAACTGTGAGAACTGTAGTTTCTTTAAGGGTGCTGAGAGTTGCTAGGAAATTCCTCAAAGAGCTACGATTACCAGAATGGCTTAACAGCTAATCTCTCTTCCCTGGGAACACTGGGAATTGTAACTCTATGAGGGGAAGAGGAGTCTCCTAACAATTCTCAGCACTCGTATCGAACTTAATTTCCAGGATTCTTTGGAGAAAGCCATGGTTGTTTAAAGCGGCATGATCCGGCTTCAGAGGCCTGGTGTGGATGTGACCTTAGTCTTCCGGTTATTACCTTTCAGACTTAGGGCATTTCTCTTCTGTTGCCTTTACATACTCTCTAGACTTAACTTGGGACACACGGTGCATATGTTAAAAAGAAACATGCTTCAGCCAGCATTGGATCACTTGCATATTAAGGCTGCCTTTATGAATATTTCAGTGTTCATTAAATTATATTGCTTATCCTGACATGCTTGCAAAAAAAACCCAACCCATAAAAGGTGTGTGCCCAAATGGCGCCCAAATTAGCAGAACAATTCTTAAGCCTTGCTTTGCTGCAAGGACTTGTTGTGTTTCTGCTACCTCTTTTAAAGTTTTATTGGCTGTGTGTTTTACAACACAGCCTGCACTGAGTTAGTACAGCAAGCAACAGCATCTTATAATCTATCAATGGCTATGAATAAGCATTTGCACATCACACCTTAATTTAAAGTGCTGTTTTGAAGCCTTAACCTAAAATGTTCTGATCAACTATTATTGACTTGGAACACAAACAAAAACATTGTGAAAATATCATGGGCACATACTCAATAGATTCATGTGCAGATGTTGACATATAGGAGTTGGGGCAAATATCTCTATCTGTGGGGTGTGGTGGGCTACCAATATTTCCTGTATATTTGTGCATTTTTTAAAATAAAAAAATCTGATCTGTTTCTGAGTTGCTCTGTGATCTCTCTGTGTTTCAAGCTCTGAGTCACTCAGCTCAAGTTCTCTATGTCCCCATTCACTATAATGGAGGATATAAGAACGGCTATAGCATTCCCCTGCTTTTTGACCAAAATGGACCAAATTTGCAGGCACGAGAGCTCCTCCAGAGTGGATTAAGCATGCCTAATTTCAAACAAAGCGGTGCACAGGCCTTAAACATGAGAAATAAAAGGGATTCACTTCCCTCCATAATCCGCTATAGAATAGCTCTTTCTTACCTAAAAAATAATTATGAGATGGCAGAGCGCCGTGTACTTTTACATGCACTTTTTTAAAAAAACTTTTAAAAACAGTGAATACCTTTTACCAAGAAAATCTGGTAATTATAGCTCTTTAACAGAATGGGGGCTCTCTTAAGAACTCTCAGCGCCTGTAGCAAACTACAGCTCCCAGGATTCTTTGAGGGGAAACCATAACTGCTTAAAATGCTGTGACACTTTTAAATGTATAGTTCAGATAGGCCTCTCAGTTTTTAATTTGAGGATCACCATTCCCCCAAAACAGTGTAGTTTTCTAGTGAGCATTGTATAGGGCAGATGCATGTCTGGTGGGATGGATCACAAGTTGTGCAAATGGGCATTTCTGAAATGATGCGTGCAAAGTGCTATGAGGTATATAAACTATATAAATGCTAATGGCTCAGCCCAGCAAGACTGTTCCATGTATAAATGCCGATTTGCATCTGGATGTGTTTATTTCATTTCATTTATTTTAAAAATACTGATTCTTTCCTATTTGGTTTTTTTTAAGCAACGTATAACAAAATATTTTAGGAAACTGAAATGTAAGAATAATAAGCAGATACTAAAGACATAATTAAAAATCTGGATATGTGTTATTGCTATTATTGTGGTATTTATTAATAGCCCACCTCTGCTCACAAATGTATATTGAGAGTGTGAAACTGAATGTCAGTGTGATGTAGGGGTTAGAGTGTCAGACTAGGGCTTGAGAGACCAGGGTTAAAATCTTCCCACAGAGGAGAACTATGTATGTTATAAATGATGGTGGTGTTGATATTATTATTATTATTATTATTATTATTATTATTATTATTATTATTATTATTATTATCATCATCATCATTAAATGTGCTGTATGTTCCCCTTACACCTACCTCACAAATTAGATTAGTCTGGGAGAGCATGACTGGTGCAAGATCACCCAGAAAACTCGCAGAAGGTTCAAAAATTATCTAAAATGGTTCTTTAAGAATAATTGTCAGAATGATAATCTAGGACCTTTTAAACCAAAGGGACACATCTTTTGATATCAGTGTGATACACTACTTTCATTCCAGACAACTTGTGAGTTGTTATGTGAAATGCAGGGACCCCACGTGGTTATTGTACTAAAATCTTATGTCCAGTAACTATCATTCTGTGGTGCCTTGAACGAATTGCTTTAGAAATCAAGTATTCTGCATATTGTCAGAGCACCAGATGTTTTGGGAGCCTTGTGTCCTTGCCAAAAGGAAAATGAAAAAGATACACAAAGCAGAACTTGCAAAGAAACTTCAGATAAGTTGCCTGGGTGAACTCTTTAGGGCTCCCACAACTTCCCTATTATGTGCAAAACATTAGACAATAAGTAAGGTGGCTCAAGATTTTCAGAACGAACACTGTAATCCTACAATTAGCAGTCTGTCTTGTGAATGATGTGCTCTGTGTCACCAAACAGGTCATTTGTGCTTCATTCATGGGCTGATCCAAAACCACTAATTGTCTTACGTGTAAATACAGATCAACACTGTCATCTGCAATGTTCAGAAAAAGTCTGAATAAGAATAAAGCTGCAAGTTAGTGCACGCTCGAATACAGTGAGACGTATTTCAGAGTAAACATGAATGATATGGCACTGCAGACATGTCTTCAATCCAATGCAATTGTGTGCAGAGCAACCAAGACTACACAAGTGGAAATCTTATCAACTAGCTGTTTGGTGGAGAAGGAGGACTCAATCCAGCCTGAGGGTGGGCAGATCTGTTTCCTTCTCAGTTTAGCATGCTTTATTCATAATTCCATTGCACCCCATTTCTCCATTAACCTATTACTATATTTTAAAAAATCCCAAAGCACATATTTAAATAGATCTTTTAATATCTGTTTAAATGCATGTTTTAGATCAAAATATGGATTTAAATCTACATTTTGATACATTCAAATGGCCAAAACCTGTGTTCAAACATTTGGGGAAGTGTAAAATCTGGTACATAACTATGATCTGATTTACACATTCCCCTGAGAGGTACAGATCAGGTTATTTTGCAGAGGATTTAACCACAACTGAATTTATAGAGCATCTTTACCTAATCCAGTCTAATTCTCCTCTGGTTTCATCATAGAGACTGTTTTTTTCACTGTTTGGTGCAGGTGGGGAATGGGCTCCCTTCTTCACACATGTGATTTCTTAAATCCTTGAGGACACCCTTTGCTAACCTGGTGCCCTCCACATATTTTGGGTGGGTGTGCTTGTTGGGAGTTCTAGTCCAAAAACATCTGTAAGGCCTACATGGGCAGAAGTATGAAAAAGTATTAGGCAAATGACCCAAAATCAATGCTAAGAGAATTAAAATCAAGGCCATAAACAAGGAGGGGGAATAAATATTTTAATGGTACACACACACACATCCCTATTATGTGGTGTGCAGTTTTATTTTACTAAAATATGTTATTTTTAAGAAATCATTGATAAGTCAAAAATAGCTGGTCCCAGATAATAAAAACACATTATGGTTTAATTTTTTTTAAGGCTAGCCAAAAGAAAAGTCAGCCATGCCTTATTCCCTCTCTCACACCTCCTACAGCTATAGATTTTGTTTGACCTATTGGTTTTAAAACAGAACACCTGAAGGATGGGAGAGGGAATTAGCACACTTTGCAAAGCTTAGAACAAAAGAGGGCGGATGCAAATAGATTTGTACATTATGGGGCTGTTGCGCCATTTGACAAAAATAATAATCCAATGAGATCTTTTCGTGTCCATGCTGTCAAACACACACACACACAAACCCAACAGCAATATTTTGAAATCTTCACCGGGCTTTTATTTGTAACTGACTTTAGTGTCCAGTCTTTTAAAATGTGGGGTTTTCCCCCCTCTGCCTTCACTCCTTTTTTTTTTTTTTTTTTTTTTTTTTTACTGACAAGCCCACAATTTCCAGAAAAGAAAGCTAGCATTAATTAAGACAGTGCCAGCTGTAATTTTCTTGGGAAGTAAATTTCTGCACAACTAAAGGTTACAGAGACCTTTTCACTGTCAAAATTTACTACAGCCTGTGAATGTTAATGTTTCTAATGAAGACATGTTCTCTGTCCCTGAACTTAAAAGTACCCAGAGAAGAAGGCGAGGGGGGGGGAGAAGGAAGGGGGTGGAAACTGTGTTTGACGAATGAATCTGGAGTTTGTGCATTAATGCAGGGTTATGCGTGCTAGTGCATATTGTAATTATAGTGTTTGGATAGCCTTGTTTTCTAAACAACGAATATTTCTATAAATTGGCAATTTTGCCTGACGAGTCGCCTTTCAGTGGGAGCCTTATGCCACAAAATAAAGACAGTGGTATAATCAGCATTTAACCTGTTAGACTAAGGGGATCTTCTAAACTAACTCTGCTGCAGGAATGCTAATGGAGGGAAGGAAATCTTCTTCAGTCACTTTGCATGCATCAAACAGAAGAGCACAGGGTAATTTGTATTTCTAATGATAAAAATTCCTTGGCATTTTAACTTAAATCTTTGTCTCCTGACTCAGTTCTTTTTTCTTCTTCTTCTTTTTAACCTGAGCCTTCTGGTGCAATTGGAGGTGGGAACTCAGAGGGAAACATCATCGCTGCTCAGCGTTGCTTTTACAGGGGTAGCAAAATAATACTTTGATTTAAACTTACTGGATGTGGAATTCCCTCCTGCCAGAAGCTTGGCTTGTGCCTTTGACTGTAAACCTTCCAGCGTCAAGTCAAAAACTTATTCATTTCCCTAAGCTCTGAAGTGTTGAGATTGTATGGAACTGCCCATAGCCTTCGTTTGTTTTACAAATTTGAATTGATCTGAGTATTGGTTTTATTTGCTCATCTTGTGTATTATTATGAAGAAATGTATTCATTATTTTGTACTAAATTGGTAATCCATTCTGAGATCAAGCATGGTGAGGGGTGAGGAAGAAAAATGGTTGCTAAATAGATAATTTGAATTTTGCATGTGAATTTTGAGTGACGTATGTTATTTCCTCAGTCAGGATGTTCAAAATAATATTTCTCCCTTTTTATGGGTGGAGAATAAGAGAAATTCCAGAGAAATACCTCATATCAGCCAAACTGGTTTTATTCCTCTTGAAATTTCTGTGATGCTTCCTTCAAATGTGTAATGTCCAAATTCATGCTGAAATTTCAGTTTAGATCTTCTTTTTACCCAGGGTCAAGGATGAAGCAACCAGGTGGTTCTATGAAAGGTATAGATATATTAGATGTAGTTTTTAACAACTTGGAACCAGTTTACCTATGAGATTACCTGACCCCACATGTACCCACGCAACCACTTCAATAAGTGGAAATGGCACTATTACATTTGCCACAGAATATCTGTTCTGCATTTGTTAGAACTCAACCTTTAACTGTGGCATTACATACACTTTGGAACTCTTGGCTTGTTGATATCAGGCAGGTGCCTTCACTCTACTCTTTTTTGCAGCTGCTAAAAATATTTTTGCTTGAACAAGCCTACCCAGATATTTAGAAAATTGTTGTGAGTTTTAATACGTTTTTAGTCTATTTTTAACTTTTTGAAAGTTTTTAATTATGGTTGTAATTTTTTTCCTTAGTGGCAATCTGATATCTCTTTTTGTAAACCACTTTAGTCTGGTGTTTTGTTTTGTTTTTTTAAAAAACAAAAGCTTGTGCAAATTTCATGAAATCAATATTGATTGATATTGATTGATTGATTGATTGATTGACTGAATGAATGATTAAGGTTCAATGCTAACCCTGGCCACTGCCTGACAGAACTTAACAGAACAGGGGATCTAACATTGCACCCACAGTCCTACCTAGCTTACTGATCAGGGTGGAAAAGCAGGGGGACAGGCAGATCACCGTGGAGTTAGCACAGTTTCTGGGCCTCAATTGGCCCTGATGCCATCATGTGACAGCCATGAGGCCACTCCCTTCCAACTCATAGAATGACCCCTTATGGGTCTTCTTGCTGGTTGGAGGTGGTGGGGAGGCAGTAGGAAGCACTTCTTCCCTCCCACACATTTGACAGGTGGAAGGGGGACCTCCACACCAGTCGAGGCCAGCAGGGCGGGGTAAAGGGACACCCCCCACCCAATGCAACCTCTCCACTCCACCTGGTGCAAAGTGGGTTTAGAGTGCTCTGTTAGTCACCAAACACAGGACAGACACTGACTGCTGTGCAGTCTAAAAACAAAGTTGTTAAAGATGCCCATCAACTTTTTTTAAAAATAAAAAACTAATACATAAATGCATAAAACAACACCAGCATTGACAGGATCAAAGAAAAAAATAGAGAGAGCCAATGTAGTGCAGTGGTTAGAGCAAGGGTTGTCAACGTGGTCTCTACCACCCACTGGTGGGCGTTTCAGGATTCTAGGTGGGCGATAGGGGGCTCTACGGCACAAGCTGAATCCTCCTTCCATCGTCCACTGGTGGGCGGTAAGGAAATTTTACCATCAAGAAAGATGCATTAGTGGGCGGTAGGTATATTAAGGTTGACTACCCCTGGGTTAGAGTGTTGGACCTGGGAGACCAGGGTTCAAATCACCACTCAGTCATGAAGCTCACTAGGTGTGACCTTCGACCAGTCACTGCCTTTCTTAGCCTAACCTACCTCACAAGATAGTTATGAGGATTAAATAAGGAGGATGCAAAACATGGAAGCCATCTTGAGCTCCTTGAAAAAAGGTGGGATGTACAGTGGTGCCTCGCAAGACGAAATTAATTTGTTCCGTGAGTTTTTTCGTCTTGCGATTTTTTCGTCTTGCGAAGCACGGACTTTGGAAAAGCTTCAAAAATCACCAAAGTCTTCAAAAACCTCAAAAAAGGCTACCACACCGCGTGCTATGAGTTGCTCCTTGAAGTGAATGCACGGTTTTAAGAAAAAGGAAACAAACTTGCAAGACGTTTCCGTCTTGCGAAGCAAGCCCATAGGGAAATCCGTCTTGCGAAGCAACTCAAAAAACGAAAAACTCTTTCGTTTTGCGAGATTTTCGTCTTTCGAGGCATTCGTCTTTCAAGGTACCACTGTAAATGCAATGAATGAATGAATGAATGAAGTCAGATGGGCCTCACTACAGTGAGCATTTTACAGATGGATTTTTTTATTCATTTATAAAAAGGCCCTCTTCATTTAGCCCCACCCTGGGGCATCTTTCAGAAGGGGGTACATGAACTAGCGCCTCCAAAAATGATCTTGGGATCTGGGTAGATTTACAGAGAGGTGTGGAGGTCCCAAGCAGTAAAGGATATCCATATGGTGTGTAAATGATGCCATCACTTTTTAAAGTGTTATCCCTGGTGATGTTTGGTTGGGTTACATTTGGATTCCCACCTCTTCATCCAAGGAGCACAAGGTGGCACACATGGTTCTCCTCCTGCCCATTTTATCCTCACAACAACCCTGGGAGGTAGTTTAGGCAGAGGGTGAGTGACTGGTCCAAGGTCACCCAGTGAGCTTCATGGGCAAGTTGGGGGATTCGAATTCTGGTTTCCCAGGTCATAGGCCGACATTCTAATTACAACACCACCTCTGACATAACTTGCAGTAGAGGACTCGGGTGGGTTTTTGCCTTCTCTCTAATGCTGAATCTAAAGTTTTCATTATCTGCTGCACTGACTCCCCCCACCCCGGATTGTTTTAACTGCTTATATATTTATTTCATTGCATATTGGATGTTGTTTGGTGGGGTATATGTAGCTTTCTTACTAAATAAATACGCTAACCAATAATACGCCTATTTATGTTTAACACAGAGATGTACTGAATTGGACATGCATATGACATTTTCCACATGCAGGCTTGCTTTTTTAAAATTGTCATTGTTATTCCGTCCCAATTTGGAATTTAGACCCTTTGGGATCTTTTGGATGAGAGCAAGATTCCCAATGATGCTGAAATGTAACTCTGTGTTTCTGGACCACTGGCAACAGTGGGTATGGTCAGGTTGAGAGGAGGAATGTGAAGAATTATCCCAGTTAATGAGTACAGGGATATTGCTACACTACCCAGAGAGACGCATATTTTGCCATTTGCGTCTTTGAGGGAGAGTTTGAATATCACTTCCGCGGTTCCTTGCCATGCTCTTGATTTATACATCAGCCAGGGTAATGAACGTTGGTTTCTCATTCTGCCCATCAGCATTAGGGAATAGAGCAGAGCCATGGGACAAAAAAAAGTAGGAAATCAATGTCTCAGTAAATATCTATATGGACACCGGGATAATCTATTAAAAGCCATGACTATCCTATACCAATAGAGAGATCAGATCTCATTACGCCTCCAATCCCTTCCCCTAACATGTAAATTGGATTTCATTTGAACGTTCCTTCTCCACCCCACACACAACTACTGCCACAGTCCCTTTCAAAGCACTGGAAGAAAGTGCATCCTCTCTGCATCTTTTGCCAGGACTACCCTGCTTATGGGATGCCAGTGGCGGTGGAGTGGTTACAGTGTCAAACTAGGAGCCCCATGGCCATGCTCAAGCTCACTGGGTGACCTTGGGGGCTTAGTCATTGCTTCTCCGCCTGACCTACCTCTCAGGGCTGTTGTGAGGATAGAATGGGGTGTGTGGAGAACTACGCATTCCATCTTGAGCTTCTTGGAGAAGAAGGTGGGATATAAATGCAATAAATAAATAAACAAACAAACAAATAAACAAATAGAAACAAGAAAATTGACAGGTAAAGAAATGTTGGGAAGATAGGATAACATGCTGTGTGTTGCTCCCTGCTGCTATAACACCATCACCCTCTGGGTGACACTCGCCACTGAGAAGCCACTGTAGGAGGAATGTCCCCTTAGGGGTTCAAGTAAAGAGGCTCACACTAAATTCTCAGCCAGTCAGACTCTAAAGAGTAACACTCTCAGTAAACTGCTTTGAGGTTTTCTGCAATGAAGTGGTATATAAATTTTATGACATGGGTAAAATACCATAAATAATTGCCGGACAGAACCCAGAGAGTGTGTGAGAACATTTCCATCAGGATACACACTACATAGGCAAATGTACACCATCAAAGCTGTTTATCCTCTACCCAACCATCTTATGCCACTCCAGCACAGCACCATCCACCAGGACTTAAATACTACTTACTCAACCCATTTTTCTTTGTCAGAACCCTTCTTGTACCTTATCTGGAGTTGTTTTTCACTTTAACATCCAGCTGTTAGGTTCCTCCTTAACTGATTTGACAGATTCATGGAGGAAAGGTCTATCAATGACTATTAGCCACAATGGCTATTCTCTGCCTCCACAGTTGGAGGCAGCAATGCTTCTGAAAGCTGGTTGCTGGAAACCATGGGAAGGGAGAGGGCTCTTGTGCTTGGATCCAGCTTGCTGGATTCCCACAGGCAACTGATAAGGAGCTTAACAGAAATCCCACTGCCCATGCCTTGCAACCAACTGGGACCCAAGTTGTCTTTGGTGGGAGGAACATCCAAAGCATATTAAGGGGAGCAAACCACAAGACTGGCAAAATTTCTCAGGGATGTCCCACTGATCCCTATCTACAACTGATACTCCTTAGAACCTACCTGGGAGTTATACCAAGCGGATCCAATAGCAATTCCTAAGTAACATGAGAAAGTAGAATAGAAGGTCAGCAGAACAAAGAATTCCTCAGGGTATGTGGGAAAGGGCACTGATGAGAAAGTTGCAGAAATCACATAAAGGGCAGCATTGGACAGCCTCAGCAAACTGAGCCTTGGGCATTCGGAATTATGGAAATTCAATGTAAGATTCTGAAATCTGGATGTGTCATTAAAACGTATACCTACTTACATTGTTTAACGAAACACAAGGAGCTGCCTTGTTGGACCATTGGTCCATCTACCTTGGTACTGTCCACAATACACGTCCTCAGTGTTCCCTACTCTACTCTATAAAAGGCGTTATTTAAAATAGTGGTTTGCACAACCCACTCAGGAAAATGCTAACACAATAAAATTCAAAAACATAACAATTAATTGCACATCCGTTCAAAGTCAATTTAAAACTACAGTGGTACCTTGGGTTACATACACTTCAGGTTACAGACTCCGCTAACCCAGAAATATTACCTCAGGTTAAGAACTTTGCTTCAGGATGAAAACAGAAATTGTGCTCCGGTGGCACAGCGGCAGCAGGAGGCCCCATTAGCTAAAGTGGTGCTTCAGGTTAAGAATAGTTTCAGGTTAAGAACGGACCTCTGGAGCGAATTAAGTACTTAACCCGAGGTATTACTGTATTCATTTTAATTAATTCAGCAAAATGGTTGAACTGGATCCAGTGATGTCAGCTTTTCAAAGTTTGATAGACATTTACATCGCCAGTGCCCCTGCTGCCTCCACCCTTGTTTCTTAGCACTCCCTAGGGAATCCTAGCTACCGCCCAGGGGGTGGTACCATTCACTTTGGGAACCACTAGTCTATACTGACTAGTAGTGGATCTCCTGAGTGTCAGGCAGGGATCTTCACCAGCTCTGCCTGTGCTAGAATTCTCTTGCCTCTGAAGAACTCTGATCCAAGAGGTGATTTTATGGCCTTTTCTTTTCTTTTCAAGGCATGAGCCTAATATCAGGAAGCTCCAGGCCTCTGAGGAAGGGGCAAAACACACCAGTTCTTTAATTCTGGATTGGGTCTGGTCCACAAGCCTACTCCAAAACTACCTCTGCTCTATGGGAGACTATTGTGCCTCCATGGGATTCCCCACCCACATGGTACAACCCTCCGTGGACTGCACCTCTTCAGAATGGGGAGAACCCTTAACGAAACTCCACCACATGAACATAACAACTACATGAAACCTCCCTCCACATAGAAAATTAACTCATTGCAGAGAACACCCTTCCTTCTGACCTCTTAGCTATCTGCAAGCAGGAAGTTGAGTTTGACTAGGGAAATCCTGAATCCCGCAGTTCGCCCGACTTACCAACAGCCATGCTGATTTGATTTATGATGCCAAATCAGCAGGATCCCAAATGCTAGTTTTTGGGAGTAGAATTCAGCTGCCACTCAAAGGATGACTGTGAAAGAGCACAGCCTACAAGATTGGCAGCTCTGGTTCCACTGATCAAAAGAGCTGACTGACATATATGGCGTGAGGTGATCTCGCAGGAAAACTGGTCCCAAGTTGTTAGGGTTTTTATATACTAATAGCAACACCTTGAACATGGCCCAGTGACCAATTGGCAACCAGTGTAGATCTCATTTCATTTATTTCAATAAATCCGCGTTAGGAAGGACCACACACTGTGACACAAAATCTTGTTCTCACAAGGTCCCTTATTGAACAACAACCCCAGCTCAGCAAAGAATGTAATTATATGCTCACATCATACTTCCCACATGGCGGAAATTTGTGCATCAATTACTTCCTGCCTGGTGCTTGGAGGTCAGCGTGGGTGGCAGTTAAATTTGTGGCTACCATCCACTTTATCAGAGAGTGATACCTGTGGGGAGCCTATCACCTTTTTCTAGTAACTACCTACAAAGACCCTTTAATGTATTGGGGAGGGCTGGCCTGGAGAGCTTATCATAAGAGGTTTTTCTTCGTATGCCTCATCTACCACTCAGAGACTGCCTGATTGGGCAGAATGGGTGGCTTTATTTAGCAAGAGGAGATGATGATGATGATGATTTTATTGAATAAAATTTATATACCACTTGATTGTACAAAACCATTGGCATCACCTCAAAGTGGTTTACAGATCTAGACGGACCAGTGGTCCAGCTCCCTGTGTTCCTATATGTCTTTGAAGAAGGGCCATAGCTCAGGTGGTAAAGAGTTTGCTTTGCATGCAGAAGGTTCTCGGTCCAATCTCATACGCTTCAACACTCCTCAGATGAAAATAGGGATATTCTATTCTACATCAGTATCACGGGCCCCGGGGGGGGGGGGGAGCTTTTTGCATGTTTAGATTTTTATTAAAGTTTTTCATGATGCAGACCAGAAGTACCAACTTGGCCCCACGACCATGAGTGTCCAAGGCCGTGGGTGCCATGCAGCATGCATGGCCCTGGAAGCAGAATTTGTGGGTACCCGGCCCCTTCATGAGGATTTTTGTGGGTGCTCAGGCACCCAGGGCCCTAGGGAGTTGGCACCTATGATACAGACAACGCCTACCCGAAGCCCAGCTAGCTTCAGTGCCCACCATTGACCCCCATAATCTCCTTATACCTCCATGCCCCTCAAACTCCAGCCCCCCGCCGACATGTCTCTTCCAGCTTCTGCCTTCTCTTCAGGCCTGACATGGCTCACTTCTACGTTTTGCTTTTATTCAGTATGGCCAGCTGGATGGGTAGCTGGAGGCCTGTCAGGCTGGAGAATCACAGGCTTCGATGTTGCCTCACTTCTTCCCCCTCCTCCTCTTCCTGCTGCTCCACTGGCCAGCCAGCCTGGCTCCCTTCCTTGGACACAGCACAAAACATCTCCCTCATCCCTGCCACCCCACCTTTTTCGACTCCCAGGAGCAGCAGCAAAGGAGGTGGCAGAGGAGGTGGTGGGGAAGGAGGCCTCAGTTGGCAACTCTCTCTTCCCTCTGTTTCCCTCAATGTGAAGCCATTTCTGGTTAGCGCACCTCAACAAAGGTGGGGATTCGGGACTCTGCGTGAGAAGGTGAGAAGCCTTGATGGCTGAAGGGTTTTCGTGATGGTCCTGGAATTTTCAGGGCACTCCTTGGCACAAAAATGGAAGCAAGAAGAATTACTGATGAAAGAAGAATGGTGGATGAAATTGATGGACTGTGCAGAACTGGATAAATTAACAGGAAGGATTCAAAACCTGCGGGACCAGAGATTCTTAGAAGACTGGAGTAAATATACGAACTATTTGAAAAGTAATTGTAATGAACAGATTATGCTAGTAGGATTGCAAGAAGTTTTGTAAGGATGACTATTTGAAATATTGCAAGAAAGACTATGAGGAGAACTATTAGTTAATGATAATTAAGAGTAATAGAGAAATTAAGAAATGTAGAATAAGTGATAAAGAACGGAAAATCATCAGAGGTGTTGATGGAGGTCTAAAATATTGTATAAGATAAGAAGTTACATTATATGATTGTTGGAAATGATATGTTAAAAAAACTAATAAAAATGTGTGTGTGTGTGTGTGTGTGTGTGTGTGTAAGGAATTTTCAGGGCACAGCATGCCACAACCTCCACAGAGAGACTCTGTTCTTGACAACTGGCTTCATGCAAGCTTCTATGTCTGCGTTTCATTCCCTTTCCTGCCTCATACTTCTTATAGGGTGGCTATAAGGTTTTTCTAAGATAGTGGCCTTCTGAGTTCTTTGGGAAATCGCAGCGTCCTGATATAGTACTTTGCCTATTTAGTCATAACAAAACAGCAAACCAACAGCCTAAAATCTGAACTGGGGGGAAATGAACAAAAAGGATGTCCTTGCCTCTCCAAAGAAAATGCAGCTCCTTTGCGTTGCCTTAGGACAGTACAGTCTGTTTGCTCAGACACATATTTAGCAGCGAGCTACAAATCTCTCAGTTTGACGACAGAACAATTGTCAACATTCTGTTTCCTTTGTCTCCGATGATATTATCTGCGGTGCTGTTCGGAGATAGGAAATGTGTGTGTCTGTCACTGTACCTGTCTGGAAAGTAACAATACCCTCTAGCTCCAGAGACTCACTTTGCAGAGTTTTATTAGTATAATGAATGAACGCCCAGCAGTGCACCCAAGAAACAATTTGAAACTCTGGATTTTAAAAGCCATCATTAGTAACAATGAGAAAGAACCAGCTGCTGTTTGCAGATGTACTTTGTTGAAAGGTATGTGTGCAACCATGTGTGTGTGTGTGCGTGTGCATAAAATGTGCACAGAGAAGGAAAGTGGACTGATAATTTGTCAGCAGGGCCCTTTGAATGACTGGACTCTAAACTATCCAAATCCTGACTTTGTGGATCACTTATGAACATGGTATGGCTATGTGCGTCTAGCTGGAATTACTAACAAACCCAAATAGTCAGATTGCATGAAGTCAGCTGGTAGGAACATGACTGAGGTGGAGCTATCCCTTTGGCTATCGTATCTGTGAAGATAAGGAACTGCCT